>NW_010419209.1:137690-139002 GCF_000710305.1 Buceros rhinoceros silvestris
CAGGAATGCATCATCAGAAGCAATCGTCTGCATGACTGCTGTAGTTTGGGAGACATGTAAAACAATGCAACTCTAGGATTAAGTTGCAAGAAGAAATGTATATTCTGTTAGCTCCATTGCTTTGAATGCATAATGAGCAGTTCAAACAATTATTCTTCTGTGATATTTATGATGAAAATACATTCCTTGATTCGGCTCAACTATGGAAGTTTAACCTTACCAGATTTCCTCCTTGCTCTATGTAATAGGCAAGAGGGATCAAACTACAGACTCAACCGGAAGACAAGAAAAAATGTTGGTTTTAAATGCTAACCTCCCGAGGTTAGACTTTCTGTCAACAGGGTGTTGAAATTGAAATTATTTGGAAGCCTAATGTGTTAACAACTCACTTTCCTTATGTGGAGTGTTCTATTGGACTCCATGATAATTTCAAAGAAAGAGAGCACTTGACCTTAAGAGTAGAATAGGACTGGGAAAATAAAGGATGGTTTGTACTTAACGAAGATAAATACCAGTACATGGAAAAAAGTTAGATTAATGAAGCACAAGTAAAAGATTTCTTCCTGTTCCTTCATATTACAAGTTTTTGAACATAGAGACAACAGATTACTGTTCAGTCTTGTACACAAACACATAGTACTTCACATTTCCTTGAGCAGTGAAGAGGGCAGCTAGTAGAGACCCTACAGAGCTGCTTGCTTTATGTGGCAGAAATAGCATGGGTATGAAAACCAATTTTATTAAAGGCTCTACTAACTTGTCTCATGAAGTTTTATTCTTAGGCCTAACACTATTCTTATTCCTAACACGAGACACACTCAATAAGAATTTATAGGGAATTTCTTTTAAAATATTAAAATAAATATTTTCAACACCAAATGAAAAGATTAAATAATTTCATTTTATTGCATAGAGGAGGAGAAGTATTTTGTGCAGTTTAAAATAGCAGTAACTGAATAACCTTTCTATCAGACAATTACAGAATCCACCCTCAAAAAAGTAAATAAGCAATTTAAGTTTTAACCCCTCAGGGACAGGACGCGACAGGTGAACAGTGGTCTCAAAAGGATTCTATCTCCCTTTGCTCAGCGAAAACCAAGGATCTGTAATAGTCTGAAGTTAAATTTAATAAGTACACAGAATTTCCAACTCTTCCCCACTGTTTATAGTTAAAGATCCTATACACAAAAACACACACACTTACAGCACTGGGTGAATAATACCAATTTGAGCAATAGAACAATTTTATCAATCTTGTCCACTATAAGAAAACCTTTGTCGTCGGTTTGAGAAGGGGGGCATTTTCCCCCGT
>NW_010419210.1:0-2370 GCF_000710305.1 Buceros rhinoceros silvestris
TTCAGTTCGTGCAGGCTGTGCCAGGCCCTCAGCCTCAGCTCACGGCCTTAATGCAGAGCCCCAAAGTTGTCAGCATGTCACATCGTTTCTTCCTGTCCCCTTACTAGACTCCCTGGGCCAGTCTTCGCCATCCCATGGTGGCTCTGACACCCTCCTCTCTGGCCAGGTACGGTGTAGCATATTGAAGAGACAGACTTTGGTTCCAGGATCGAAGATGTTTTATTAATATCACAGCAAACTTTATATACCCTCTGCCCTGAGAAACAGTAATAATTCATGAGGTAAAAAACTACTTTCAAGCTAACAACAAGCTTCCATTCCGCTTCTAACAAGTCCCATTGTTTTATTGGCTTAGTTTCACTCCCTTATTTTCCCAACCGCTGGTTGTAATGATTTCTAGCATATGGTGCCATCTCCTGTATCTTTTTCACAAACTCCAAGGCCTAGTGGTGTCTTCTGTATCTTTTCACAAACTCCAAGGTTTTTGGCTCACCAGTGTAGTAACATCCTGGCCTTGTGCTGATGATAAATCACCAGCTGTCCCTACACCTCCCCCTTCTTTGTTTATAACCAACACTGCTTTGAGCGATCTGTCCACCGGTTTCTGCACACATTGCATAAAACACGGTATGCAAACAAGAATACATAAGAATAGTCCAACACACGCTAGAGCTATTTTGATTATAGATTTGATCCACCTGTCAATCCCCAACCATTTAGCAAACTCTCCAGTCAATTCCACCCATCATCGACTTGTAGTTTCTCAACCCCATCTCTCAAAACCTGGATGCTTTTATGAATCGATGTCAAGTGGTCTGACAGGTTCATACAGCAGATCCCTTCAAAGTCCTCGCATCCATGGCCTTGAGCTAACAGCAAAAAATCTATGGCCGCTCTATTTTGAAGCATTGCGTGTCTAATAGAATCAGTGTCTAATAGCAAACCACTCAAAGCTTTTGAAATAACGTTACTCTGTTTTGCCAGCCAACATCCTAACCTATTCAGCGGCGCCAGGGCTTTCGCAGCTACCACCCCTGGCATTGACAGGGAAACAGCAACTATTCCGCTGCGACCCCAAAACTGAATCGGGTCATCACATTTCATGCTATATGTGTGTAAGCTTAGTGACGTCCAAACTGACCTTTGGAAAATCAGAATCATGGATCTGTTTGATGTCAAGAGAGTTAATGGACCCAAACTACAGGGACCACCCATGGCATTCGAGGGGATGCCAGGCCAGGCTCTGTCTCCACATATTAAAAAGACGCCATAAGGTGATTTATGTGGCACAACACCCATGTTGTTAACTGCCCCTTTCGGTGTGCTCCGGGGCTCATTACACCAAGCCGTCCTGTTTCTATATATGCCCATATATATGGCATATAGCATTTGTGCCTTATATAGCCTATATAGCTATATAGCATATAGCGTTTGTGCCTTAGTCCACTGAGTGTCCTTTGGTCCCTTGTTTAGAGAGTCCACACAATAGTCCATAGAAACCAACCCCAACAGTTCTAATTCTTGGGGTTCCAAGTCTGCTGGTGGCAGCACATCAATCCAGAGGGCCATCGTCTGTGAGCTGTCCATTTTCTTGCAGGCAGTCCGCCACGTGTGACTAGCCATGCTGCTCACACTTGAACAGTCCTCCAATGGGTGACCTGTGAAACAGATGGAGCACGGATTTTCCGGCGATGCTGTTGCAAGACAAAAGGAGTCTTGATCCGTCATGTTTGCTAACGTTACCCAGACGTTAGTCTTTGGTTGCAGCGGGATACGGGCAGCTCTGCTCACAGCTGTCTGGATCCACCCGATGAGGACGTATGTGGCCGCACGCGTCATGCCGGTGTCCACTGTGGTCTGTGACCTGTGGAAACACAAGCATAGCCTCCTCCCCGAGTATCAAAGGAAATGGACCTTCCCATTGTCCTGTTTCTAGATTTTTTACCTTCACTAAAGCTTTTCCCTCCAGTTGTCTGTGGTTTCCCCCAATGACATAAAATGTTTAACAAACAGAGGCCCCGATTCATCCCAGCGATTTAAAACATTGAGTACATATAAGGCTTTAGCCAGTCGTTTAAGAGGGCTTTTCTAGGTTTTTTACCTACAATACAGCTTTTCCATCCACCGGGCATAGGTCACTGTCTTCTACTGCCTGTTGGGAATGTTGAGCCATACGGCACGAGGGCCCGACAGACACAAGTCTGGCTCCTCCTCCAGGTCTGTCGCGGTGTTGTGTACAGGCGCGGCGGCGAAGCGGCAGGGCGCCGGTCTCGCAAACCGCAGACCACGGGTTCCCGTCCCGGCGATGTGTTTCGGCCGGCAGGATGCTGCAGATAAATCACGGCTCGCAGGCGGCGGCGGCGTGTTTGT
>NW_010419211.1:0-7273 GCF_000710305.1 Buceros rhinoceros silvestris
GAAATATGCAGATTAGTACTTAAATTGTCACGTTAAGTAATCACGAGTCAATATTAGTATACATTTTTAAAGAATGTTGTTATAGCTTTCATAAGGAGAGCAGTCAGGATAGATCAAATCTTCTAATATGGCTTAGAATAATATGACATTAATGTAGTTGCTTAGGTAATCAGGTGTTTAAGAGTCTATTGGACCTGTTAAGTTTGATGTGGGCTAACCCACTGTCAAACAGAGTGATGATAGGATTGTCATTACACCTCTCCATCTTCGCACCCCGCAGAAACAGCATTAAGAAAATGGATGAGGTGAGTGTCCTAAGTTCTTAATGTAACTCAGCTGGCCTGGCCTGAATTTTTTTTTATTGAACTGTTTTTTCTAATTAGAGCAACATGTTATCCTCTTGCCTTTTAACTAGTAGTGATATCAGTTCAAATACTGAACTGGCAATAACACTATACAGACATCAGCTTTGTGAGAACAATGGATAAATTTGAGAGAATCAATTTTTTTAAAAAAAAAGTGTTGCAGAAAACTTCAGTATTGCTGAAATGCCTAGATTTTTTTTTTCCAAATTTGCTGTAAGATAAGAAAGAACCGAACCCCAGCTGAATTGTTGGCAAGTATTCTTTAAGGAATCAAACATTTAAGTGCACGTTTGTTGTCTTAAATTTCTAACCAAAAGGTCTCATTTCTTTTCTCATTGCTTCCTGTAATGTCATCGTTGCTATTAAATAATTACCAAGGGTTGTAAGACACAGTCTAGATGAGTATTTATTCCACAAATGTGAGCTAAAATTTTACAGGATTACAGACCCTACAAAGCAATGTCTCTTGGCCACCTTTGAAAAAGGTGCCACCTGACTTTTTGGGAAAAGGTTCACAAATCATCTTGTGTCCCATTGTTGTTTGACAGTTTGGATATGAAGGATGGACAGAGGACAACATGACAAATACCAGATTATATGAAATAAATTGCATTATTTTGGCAGGAAAATCAGAATACTGCAATGAAGGTCATGCTGTGTACACTGGCACAAACTTTCCAGTTATCAGGGATGCTCTGTGTGTGATGGAATAGGAGGATGGTGAGTGATTCAGTGGATAAGTCAATGATACTAAACGTTCACTAAAAATAAGGTGAAGAGGAATTGCTGGAATACCATGTCAGTGTCCCCCTACTTGGGCAGACAGTGGCTATTGCTTAGACACATAACTTCCTGTCATTTAATGCAATGTTCATTTAGATTACTGATGCTTCATGAAAACTGAACCAGCCTCTGCTGATTACTAACGCATCTTTGCGGGGAACACTTTGAGCAGCAATGAACCAATAAACCTGCTCTATGTATGCAGTAGGTTTTATAAGGTACTGAATGCTGCAGCTCAATGTAGATCTATCAATCTGATTTCCCAGAAGGCATACTGACAAGATAATGATATCTATTTGGCACCCCTTCCAAGCAAAAGCTATGACACACAGATGAACATCTACAGACTGGGATGTAAGAAATACAGTATTCATTGTCCTTCTTATTCCTGGGAAGAAGTACAGGTGGTAGCTTTTGCGGATACCTTACTGCCTTTGCTCAGTGTTAGAATCAGGTAACAGGAATTCAGCAGTAGAGCAGCTCATCAGAGAGAGACCTGCTAAGTGCAATACCATTAGCAGGTGAATGTTTTGTAATACAGATTTAATTGCTTTTGCTCAATAAAACTGATAAGGAAAGAACAACTTGCACCTTAAGGAAATACCAAGCTTTCTCTTAATGATACTTGGTAGAAACCTAAAACTGAAAACGTTAGTTAGTAAAAAAATGACTAATGCTATTTAGCAGTAATAGTCAAACTACTACAAAGGACTGAATTGTTTATTTCAATATCCCCATTGCTGTTTTAGATTTATACTGAAGCACGAAGATTTGCCAAAGCGCTTGAGATTACTGACTGGCAAAATTTGAATGTACCTAGTGCTCTGTCTTAAACTTTTTGGCATCTTAGGTGAAAAATTGTCAGTGTTCTGTACCATTCTTACACATTCTTTACACATTTTAAGAGTTTGAAATGAAGAGTATTTTTAATGTTTACAAATTAGAAGTAATACACATTGGTTTTGAATTTGTATGTGATGGGAGAGAATAATGGGGTTGATGAGAGTGGAAAAGATTGAGAAAAATCCAGTGAAAAGTGAGGATAATGACAGCATGTAAGGAAAAGCAAAGTTTCAGTTGTGTTATCTCTGTTTTATCAGGGTGCATTATGGTCTCTCCCAGTGCTCTGGCAGTACAAGTACACTGTTACTTAACACAGAACCAATGAAAAGGCAAAGAAATAAATTGCTCCAAATTACACTTTTCTCTAGCAGTCTGACCTCTTCATGAAACCTGATGGAAAAATGACTTCTGGCTGGCTTGTCTGTCTAGAATACCTTCAATCACCAAAATGGTGTCCTAGATACTTGCCCATTTCATTTTGTACTAAAAGTTATTCTTACTTTAAAGTCTCTCTACTTAACATTGTACTGAAGAAAACTACAGCCTTATAACTGGCCATAAATAATACTTTTTTGCCCAACAGATTTCTGTCACAAACAGCCATAGTAAAAACTGTACCTTAAGAGGAGGGAGGAGGTGCAGGAGAGGAACTGTCCTCCCTCTGCTGAAAACGTGTGACTACTGATGGACAACATAAATCATCTGTTGCAATTTATTACAGGCATAACCTGCATGCATAATGTATGTTTCAAAACACATGCAGATATGATACTACTGTGATTAAGTTTTCATTAGAATGAAAAAAATATACCATCTGAAGATAACTGAGTGGTGGCATAGCAGTTAGATGCATACATGTGATTTTCTCCATAGTTCGTCTGAAGTTAGAAATGTGAGTTACATAGGGCTTTTCAAATTTAATCGTGAGGGCTGAGTATTGCACTCATCTACAATGGATAAAAGATATTTGGTGTTGTAGCCATTTTATGTCAAGATTCAATCTTGACTTATAACAGAATTTTCTCTCTCCCCTTTAGCAATTAAAAATGCCCAGTTTTTCTGTGGTAAATGTTACATGTCAAGAAAATGTTAGTCTACTGGAACCATGGAATTACATTTATCTATAAATTAGAATTAAATACTGATACCATCAGTTGCTGTTCTTGCTGGTCATCTTTGCTGTATTAATCTTTTCAGTTCTATCTCACCTCAGAGCTTTTTCAGTCAAGTAGGAGCTGGTGACTGTTTTCCTCTGTGGAAGTTGAAAAGGTTTGTGAGGTTTCTTTAGAAAAAGATATAGTGTTAACTGTTTTAAGAGGGGGTGGGGAAAGTGCTGTGTGATGATGAAAGCATTTTTTTTCTTTTCAGTTGCCCTACAATTGCATTTGAAAAGTCAAGCAAATGCAAAATAACTGGACTTAAAAACAAAACATCAAATGCTGTGATTTGGCCAAACCGTAAATTTTGGCCAAAGATAAATTTTTTCTACCAAATTGTGTGCAATCGGAAAATGATGGCTACCATGAAAATGCCAATATAGCATTAACTGTAGGAATTATGGTGAAGATGACTGTAAAAAGCTTCCTTTAGCTATTTACTCACACAATGGGACTATCCTAATTAAATTAATGTTAGAGGAATAAATCGGAAGAATCACCTTTGAACAGTTGTACTGCAGACAGCCGAACAGACAAATTGCACTGTAACACTGTGCAGTAAAGACAGCAGCTAGAAGTGAAATAGTTGTTGCTAGCTGAAGTGTGGTCACTTGAACAAGGATTCTTTTTGCTAGTTGCTAGCAATTCTTGCTTGCAAGACTTTTGGCATTAGCCTTGGCTCGTTGTGAATGCCTCTAAATTAGTAGTGAAATACTGGGTAAGACATCTTCATGTAATTTAATGGGATCAGAAGTGACTTGGAAGAAGGGAGGCTTTTACCAGGTTCTATTCTGTTTCTTTCATGACCAAGTGTTGATTGAATTTGCCACTACCTTTTTGTGTTGAGCTGAATGCTAAGGGGTCCAGACAAGGACCCCAAAGCTGCATTCTCAAACAACAAGGTTTCTGGCTGGGTTGGGTATCTCAGTGAACTGTCCATCAAAACAAGACCCTTGACAAGAGTGAAACCTTGCCTCAGCAGAGGACTGCACTAATTGGATGGCATATGGGGGTTTTGGCTTGAAGGAAAGCTGTGTGGATGTTGTGAAGATCATAGCGTATTTCTTTAAATCTCTTACGTAGTGCTTAAGGTTATGAAAAAAGTTTGCACTGGTTCAATAAAAGATACACTGCTTGAGTTTAAGCAGACTATGGTGCAAGTATCTGACCATAATAATAAGACCAAGTAACTCTAACTGTCATTAGATGCTTTTTTGACATGGTTTGCAACTTCAACAGCTTGCATGGATATAGAAGAGTTGCTGTTAAGGCAAGTTTATTTCTCGGTAATGGACTCCATGTCACTGAAGCAGCTATCTATAATCCCTTTATAGTCACTAGCAGAAAAGAACAGTTGAGAAAGGGATTCCTTTGATCCTTACAGGCGCATTTACCTTTGAATAAAATAATCAATTCCTTAGAAACATCTTTTTTATTCTTTGTCTATTTAAGGAATTCAAAAGACCATCCAAAATTCCTTTCTATTACATCTATAGTGTAGAAGTAAATAAGTTTGAGATAGATGTAGTGCTTTACCTGGAATGTCTTCCTTGCTAAAGCACAGTAAGAAAATTGGTCATGATAAATTAAATGCCTAGACAGGTCTTGCATGACTTCTCCTGACCTCTTTATTACCGTGTTAACAGTCCAGATAAATTGTTCCTATATACAAATTTGTTAGTGTGTAGCTAGTAATTGCTACCTATCAATATGCTGTATAGACTAAAAAAGGACTAGTGACTTTAAAAGTTTGTTTCTGCCTTTTCCTCTGTTCCTGTGAGATTTCCTGTTCTGGTCTAGTTTCTCACATGTATTTATCCTATAATGAAAACCCTTTAAAGGATGTAGAATGATCTCTGCACTTTTTGATTGCATGTTAATATTTTTTAAAAGGCAAGTAATAGTTTGACGTTATTACTAGCTTCAACATATAACATACAATTAAAGCTTCCAATTTTTTAAAATCCAGTGTTTAGGTCTTGTAATAGGGTCTTGCACTACTCTGTACATCTCTGAAAGCATGCTAGTTTGGGGTTTTTTTGTTGTTGTTCCCTTTCTCCTTCTTCCCCACCACAGGACTTCAAATATGAAGAATTGTTCTGTTTAAATACATTGAGAATGTCTTTTCTTAAGAATGGGTCTCAGTATAGGTCACAGGAAGTAGGATTTTGTAGGTTTTACACTGTTGGGTTTTTTGTAGTTCAAATAGTACAGTGGTAAGTTGTACTTTCTATCATCGTGTCTTGTATTTCCACTGAAATAGGAAAAAATGCCCCTTGATGTGTGATTTATAATAAAGAACACAAACTAGTACCTTCAGAGAGCAGATGAATTTGTGCTATGAAATCATGTTAGCCCTTGTGTTAATAGGGAACTGAAGTTCCACAACTAAATGTAAAGCCTGAAGTGGAGGGAGTTTTTTATTGCTTGCTGACCTGACCTGTAAATTATGGCATGTATAATGCAATACACACTCTTAATGGTTGTAGTTTCTAAGTGTTTCGTTAAATGATGAACAGATGCCTCTGACACAGTCAAATCTTAATAGTATTGTTTGAAAATAGTTCATCTCAGATTCAAGATTTCAAGACTTGATTAATGTAATTCTTGTAGTTGACTACCTTGTTTGCTGTATAGCTTTTCTGTGGTTTCTTCTCCTTAATTAGAAAAGATTGAACTAAAACAACATTATGGCTTTGAGTAATGGGAAGGAAGGCCTGCCAGCTGAAAAGCTGTCTTCTATTGCTTGCAGCTTAAGTCTGAGAAGCATATGGCAGTAATAACCACAAAATGTTGTGCCCCACTTGGAGCCGTCTCCTTACTTTAGGCAACTTAATATATCAAGGACATTGAAGAAAGGGCTGGAACTTATGATGTCTCTTGACCCTGTCTTTAGAAAACATGAGTGCCTTGTTTTGTTTCCTTTTGGGCGTGTATTTTGTTAAACTGGCAAAGTCCATTTGAGTTTTCCAAGCCTGCTACCTGAAGATTCTCAAACTGCTACCACTATGGAAGAGGCATTCATTCAGTGAACAGATTTTGTAGTGCTCTTGCTATATGCAAGTGTTTAACTTTATAAAGAGTCCACCTTTTAAATATTACTACCAAGAAAACTCAATTTCTTTTTTTTTTAGGTCTCAAACTAAGTGACATCTGCTGCTGTGGCAGCTGGAGAATAACAAAGTGAAAATTGGCAGCTGATATATGTATAGAGCTGGTAAAGGGTAAACTGGACTCTGGAAAGTAAAATAATCCTGACCGCAAAGTCCTATAAGTAGTCCAAGATTTAAAAAAAAAATTTACCCTAAAGTAGCAAAAGAGGCTCACTGGGTTATGGTTAATGTACTATCTTAACCAAATGATAGCAGTGTCTCTGCAGCATGTAGATGTGTGCAAGAAAAAAATACAATTTCCTCCAAACATGTTACAATACAATTGATAGAACAGTAAGTATTCTGAAGCAAAGGAAGCAAATGAGGAAGAAAGGCAATTTGTACTCACCACAGAAGTATTCATATTGTTTTTCGGTTGGTGTTTTCGTGTTTAGCCATTTTTTCTTGATTAACTGTGTGCTCAAATATTGTAAGGACAAATTTTATGCACTCTAAAAAAGAAAATTCCAGTGGGAATGTTTTGTGTTTGCAGTATTCTCCCTCTTAACTGTGTCTCTAAACTCAGAAACCATCCCTTTCTGCTACTTCTAAAGCGTTTGCTGAGAAGAGAAACTGAGACTCAGCCACTGCAGTCGTATTCAGCCTGAACCACAGGACTGCTGGTCTTGTCTGAAAGTCAGAGTAAGTTTGTGGTACAGTGAGCTACACTTGCAGAGTCACGTTGATTTGAGCTGAAGAGAACAGTATATATTAACACTGTTGCAGAACAGATCTAATGCCACTTGTCACCTCTTGAAGTCATCCTGGAAATCAGGCTATAAAGGAAGCAGAATCTGATTAAGTGCAAGAAAGCAGGCAATGTCAGTTTTGTATTGCTGTCAGTTCTCTAAAAGAGAAATAGCACCAGAGAGGTTCTTATTAGAAGTTTGAATTACGCTGCTAAAATCCACTGAAGAGACAAACTTAGATGAAAACCTGAGAAAACCGTTCTTCAAATATCTCACTTTCTTTC
>NW_010419211.1:7368-14038 GCF_000710305.1 Buceros rhinoceros silvestris
CCCTAAACAACCTCTGTGGGGATGCTTATTGAAGTAAATAAGACTTTTACAGCCTGAACACTTTTGTACTTTATTTTTTTCCAACTCTCCTCATCTTCCACATAGGTAATACCTATTAGTCTGATTTGTGCAGTTGCTATATAGGACTATATGTACAGCTATTGCTTAAATTTCCAATCCACTCAGACAGCTCATTGCTGCATGAGAGTTCTTACACTCCCGTCCTTACTTTGTATGATTTCTGCAAGGTATGAGTTGTCTCTTCAGCAAGACCTGAAGCTTCCGTTTCTGAAAACTAGAATTTGTATTTAATCTCTGAAGGCAATTTTATGACTGGAAGACAAAGCTGTAATGAATGCGAAATAAAATAGAAATAAGATTCCTGACTGCTGTGAATTAAGATAAATTATAACAGAAGTAGTTATTCTTACATAAGGCAATGCGACCAGCAAGGAAAAGGTATAAGCTTTGTGGAGAAGTTACTTGAAGGAGCTCACCTTCTGCTCATAAATGCCAAGGGACTCACATTTAAATTTTACTGCTGTTTGTAATATGTCTATGAGTTACGGAAGAGACAATGTTCACTCCCAGAGCAATAGCAGCAGTAAAGCACAATTAAACAGAATTCATGGTTTCTATTAGAGTTGACGACTATATTCCCTTCTGACCTCCAGTGCAAAGACTCTTAATTAAAAAAATGGGCAAATTCAGTACACACTACTAAATATGAACAGAAGAGAACAACCATATAGTTTTAAGTGAAATAAATAGTTGCAAAGGTTGTCATTGAGCAGCCTGAAAATAAGGGCTTTTTCTTATGAGCCAGGCTCTTAAACATGAGAGAAATAATTATCTTGTGGATGTACAGCCTCCAGTCCTAATTCCAACCAGCAGTACAAGGCAGATGGTCTTGCCACCAGGCCTTGCTTCACTCATTAAATGGAGTAGGCTGATGAAGCTGACCTGTCTCTCAGGCACGGACATATTGTGTGGTCTTGGCAAGGTATTCCTGTTTCTGACAGAGCATTCTGTTTTTGAAGCAGGTGTTTAGACAATAAATACATTGACTGTGTTGTTCACAAACTTCCATGCTCCTTTTCTAAAATGTCAGTAGTCTTAATGGATTAGAAAGAGAAGTAAGAAAATTCTGCCTTGTGCGTTGACTAAAAACGCTCTTGGTAGAGGAGTCCCATGCAGTAAAACATGTATTGATTTGTCAGGGCAGATCTGGGCAACATGTTCAGAAACCCGCTCAGTATATGTGTTCTGAGTATGTGTTCTTTAGGCTGACATGGCATTTCTTTAGGATGGCTAGAGCTGAAGAGTAAGGAGATATTTTTGCTTTTGAAATGCAAGATGAATACTGAGTATAAGGAAGGAGAGAGGAGATCAAGACTGTTAATACTGCAGGGTATCTTTTCTGCTGAAGTCACTCTGAAGCTTTTCACAGTAGCCTGAGTGACACATCTGTCTGAACAAACGTTTTCTTTGAGTTTGGAATAATTTAGTTAGGAAGGAGGTTCTTCTACAAAAGCTTTTGCATTGCTTAGTCACCCTCTGTAAGTTGACTTGTTCTGCTCTTCAATGCAACTAATAGAAAACCTCAACTATACTGTCTCCTGGTTTTGGGGGAGGTTTTTTATGTTGGTTTTTAGAGGGTGAATACTGATGAGCATCTCGCAGATGTTTGCTAGTATAAATTAAGATCACACAAGGTCTAAGGAATTCCCCAGAAAATGAGCTTACCAACAAGTAAGTGGAAGGTCTGCCTGAGCAGTAAAGCATTGTGCAGTGAAGAGATTTGCACAAGCTTCAAGTGAAACCAGAAACAGGCTATTCATGATAGCTTAGATTCTGTGGAGAGCAGTTTGATCCACTAACAAGTTTTCAATTTGCGTTGTTAACCAGCCACATATATCAACTGTGAATTCTCTGTGTAGCTGTAATCTTGTCCATGGGTAGTACACAGGCACTGTTTGAGAATTTTTTTGTCTTCCCATCTGAGAAGAGGTGGACAAATGTCTGTGCTTTCATAGCAAAGGCTTCTGAAGATGAATCAACAGTATTTGACACAAAAATTGATCCGAAAATCACACACTACACAAGTATACAATATCCTGCCATTTCAACAAAAGAAAATGTTATGCTGGTGTACATTAAAGGAAAACGGACAATCTTGCATGAAATAACATGAGTGTGCATTTTGCCAGACACTTGTAAGACAGTTTCACCATCAATTCTGATTCCCCCACTTTGAGGGAAGTGGACCAGTTACTACACAAATGGCAGCAAAAAGACTGATTAGAGGTCAAGAAAATACAACTTATGAGGAAATACTGAAACAGCTAGATTTTGCTGAGCAGGGAGAATATCGAGGTTAGGTGTAAGCATTAAGATAAGTCTAAAATGTTGCTGTGGGACATCAAAGCAATGACCTATTCTTGCCCTATGTGTATGAGGTTAAGAAGCCATGAGCTAGAATTGCAACAAAGGATATTTAGGCTAGAATTAAGTTAAACCTTCCAAGGATTACATTAATTAAACATGGAATTAGGTTTTTGATAGAGCTGGTTCAATCTCCAGTAAAATCAGTGGGAGAAGATGTTATGTTCTTATCTGTGGGAATGATTTGGATTCATACAGCTTGCCCCAGGTTGAGAGCTGCACTGGAATGTCTTCCAAGGCTGTGCATCAGTCCACGTGCAGGTTTCAGTATCCTCAGCAAGATCATGGTTTCTGTCTTAGGCCAAGCTTAAAGGATGTTTATGGTAACTATAACAGTTACAAGGAGAAGAAAGCATTACCTTTTTACCTTGTGTTAAATAATACGTCCCTAGGCATGAAATGCCTTGTACATTTTTTTCCCCTCCTAGGTGTTCCCTTGTTCAAACCTTTGTTCCTGTTGATCTGAGTTGCAAGGCAAGTTAAGCAAAATCTCTGGCAAGTATTTATAAATGATTAAACAAGTTTCTTAAGGGACACTGTAAGAAAGGTAAGTGGAACTGAAGGAGGAGAATTGCTGTGTTGTGGCTCTTTACAACATCAGGAGGGTCTGTTTTCTTGTTTCCATGAAATTCAAATAGAGTTGTCATCTAGAAAAATATTTTGAGCTTATAGTCTAGTTTAATTTTTATTTTCACACTTCTTTTGACAGAACACATTTTTTTCTGTTACTGTTAGTAAATTTTACTGTGGAGTTGCTTTTACTACCCTGTTATGGTTATGCAAAATTGGGAAAATACGTCATGTTCAACAGTTAACTAAATTTTCTTATTGTGACAAGGTGCTTCTAGTTAGAGCCTTAATATCAAGTAAATGAACAAGTGCTTAAAATTTCAGTAGCTCAGAGTGACAGTATTCAGCCTTGCATCATGGTGTATTTGGGAGCAGATCAGCAGCTGTTCTGAATTCAGGGTGTCAGAATTGGAAAACTGGGTCCCATGGTTGGATCTAGACGAGGAAGAGTTGAGCATGCTTTATCTGAAAGTAGATGGGTGCAGAATTATCTACGTGTGCCAGTGTGTGAACAGCAGTCCTTGCTGTGTGCAGAGGCTTTCTGTTTTCCTGACACGACTGTCTTCACGTTGCAGTAGTCCTAACTTAAGCAATAAAATCTGGTTCTCAAAAGCAAGAGTTTTAGCCAGAAAAGTAAAATCCATTCCTTACTCAACAACCTTTTAGGACAATGCTCCCACATACCTTTTCTCTATATGTAGCTTTAGGAACTTGAGGTATAAATATTTGAATGGAAGTTAAGTTTTATCAAATGTAAGAATGTTTATTTTTGTAAAGATAGAAGATGGGGAAACTATTGAGGTAGAAGCTATGGATTTTTCTCTTCTAAGATTCCTTTGTTGTGACAGGATTTTCCCATCTTTCTAACCTAAATTTCTTATTTTTTTCCATCAAGAAGAAAACAGTCCCTAGGCTCTGTGTAAAGTGTGTAAGAAAGAATTTGGCTTGGTTTTCTTTGACTCAGTTGAATGTGGCTGTTTAATGTTGTACAGCTAGCATTTGAAGAAATAGGTACGAGTTCAAATTTCATATATGGGTTTGGTTCGACAATGTGTATCAGGGAAAATTTTAGTAGCATAGCAATGTTGCCTTTAATAGTAACACGGACAAGACCATCGTTGTTAGCAAGTCCAAAGATATAATGTGAAAACACATGGTTCTGATTGTTTGCTTGAGGCAAGTGAGACCATTGGATACAGTTAAGGCTTGTGAGGCTGTACAGGAAGACAAAGAAATGTATGGAGCCATTATGTTCATACTAAAAAGTAGCACAGCATGCTTCTTGGAGTTTGTACAGGACTTCCAGTGCCCATAAGGCAGAGTCAGTTATATTCACCTTGAATGGGCACATGGATGTTGCTTACCAAAATCCTTTGGTACATTGTTGGCAGCCAGAATAAGAAAAAAAGCTAAGCTTTATCTTTTGTATTTTCTTATGAAACATCTTAAAGACCTGTTTAGTAATTAAACACTTAATTTTGCATCATAATTTGGGCTATATTGTAGATGGATACTGTTTCTTTACAGAAGCTTTTCCATCAGACAGTAGAAGGATGAGTATGTCTATAAGAAAGCAGAAAGGATTGTTCTTGTCACAGAAGGGGAAGCATTAAGGAAAAAAAATTTAAAGCCTTTATTTGGCAGGGAGGGAAAAAGGAATGCATTGCTTTCTTGTCATTTACAGAAATAATTTTGTTCTGTCCTGCAGAATTTTATCCTGATGTAATACAATAGGCTATGGAGGCTGCTGATGGTTAAGTGGAAAAGCTTACTTATGGATGACTGGGTTGAATATAAGTGACTCCGAAGAAAATCTATGGGTTCTATTTCTTCTGTGCAAAGGAATTGGAATGTGAAAAATAAAATCAGCTCTTCTGTGACTTAAGACCATTGTAATTTAAACTGTTTGAATGAAACACTTAACTAATTATTGACAGAATTAAAAAATACAAATTAAATAAGCTTACATTTTCAAAGTATAGCAGAAAAATCATTCATATTTTGTCCTTATCACATTAAGGTAGGTAGAATCTTTTCATACATGTAAAAGTATAGTTCTCTAGGTATGATGATTGAAAAATTATTCTATTAAATCTTCCAAACATGTAAAGCTAGCTATCCTCTAGTATAAAAATCTGACACATTATGGTGATGAGGCTTTTCTGCAAAATAGTGGTGGAGATCAACACACATATAGTATCTGATCTCTTACTACTTTCCATTATGGGAGCTAATAAGCAAGTGAAGTTAAAATTACTGGTTTTCCAGGCTTATGTCTAATTATTTTTCATGCTGACAAAGGTCCTTTCTTTTTAGGTATTGGCCTAAGATGCTATGGCTGCGTCAAATCCAGTATCAATGATCATTAAAGGAATAATAAAAACATTTCCTACAGAGACCAGTGAGACAAAGTAGAGATACTACTCTTCATGCTTCATCCTGTTTATAGACCAGTAGACCCAAATTTTAACTTTAAAAAAAAATTTTTAATTACTATTAGGAAGTTGGTGGTAATGGAACCACAAGATTTAATATGAAAGTAAAGCTTGCGTATACACTTTTTTCCTTATTTTCCTAATAGCATTTCCGCTTTTTCTGAGTCTGAGCAGGCTAGTTGTTTAAGAGGACAGAACAGACAGCTGACAGCTTCCTGCAGTATATCCTTCTGTCAGAGGATGAGTAAAATGTCTATTTTAGAATGCTTCTGTCTATAGCAGTAATAAAATAGTGTATGTTCAAGTAACATAAAAGTTTCAAGTAAATCAGGAGGAATCTAAACTAGATTAGATGTTCAGAAACCATTAAGACTTACAAGCAGTAAGTAGGTAAAAAAAAGGCATAAACTGAACTTCTCTATCAGTGGCTTGCACTGAAAGCCTAATATGAAATGAAACATGGAAAACAGTTATTCATGTATAAATGAATTTGCTAGTAAGAGCGAAAGTGCTGTGTTGCTTTAAATGCTAGCCAAATCAACTTTGAGAGTTTAGGCTTTTTTTTTTTAAATCTGATTCTGACTCAAAATGTTGTTTAATCCTGGGATGGTTTTAGACTTTTTTCACATGTCCCTGTGGTGTTTTCCTGGTCGCTTACCAGTAAGAAAATGAATTTTCATGAACTTCATACAAATATGTATATTTTTAAGATTGTTTAGCTTTCACCCAGTATAATCTAGTGGTTTGGCAGTTCACCACCCTTTAACTGGAAGTATGCCTACAAAAAGCTAGCTAAATAAAAATCTAGATGGAGTTCTGCTTATTTTGAACTTCCTATATTGTGTGTATAGATATAATTCATTTTTTTGTTATTCTTGGATATTGAATATGGTGACAAAAACTTATTCCCAAATAAAAGAACTTCCTTGCAGTTTATATCACAAATTACATGGACACACTAAAAGGAATTTAGCAAATAATTTTCAAAATTATCTCTTCTACAGAGTTTTTAAAAAATGTTTGAAGTTCTAACAGGAGCTAACAAATTCAGAATGAAAAGACCATTGTAAAGTGCATACTGCTTCCTATGTTCAGCTTGTTTCTTACCTATTTCAAACTTGTGTTCAAAGTAAGGAACATTGACAAGAGAGAGTAAATTGCTATATCCTCCAGAAGAGGAACAGTGAGGTGAACTGATGTAGTTAACAGTAGTGGAAGAA
>NW_010419211.1:14173-24992 GCF_000710305.1 Buceros rhinoceros silvestris
TCTGAAAGCAGTTACTAAGATGTAGAAATGATACAGAAAATGCTTAAAATTGAAAAAAGATTAAAAGAAACTGTACTTCACTCTTCCCAATGTTCTTTTAATAATGAATGTCTTATAAGAATAACGTGGGTTTGGTCAGTGAGGTGCTACAAAGGCAGGAAATAACTTAGAAGAGAGTATCTTATCCGACAGAAATGTGTCTTTGCTCTTACTGATTAGCGTTTATGTTTTCATAAACAACAAAACCATTCCTTTTTCGGTTGAAACAGACATCTATGTCAAATTCGTGGATTTCTTGTTTTTTATATGTAATTTAAATTCAGATCAATCACTGCAAATTCTTTTTTCTTACAAGAAAAATTTTGTGACAATTTCAGTATTTTGAGAGTCTGGGACCATATTTTCACCATTGGGGATCTCTTGTACTGTGGGAATGAAATTTTTTTATAGTTAGAAACCCCAAAAATTTATCAAGTGTTTCCCTTTTGGACTGTCTGGCAGGTATTGGTAATCCAAGTTTAAGGATTTTTGATAAGTCTCTGTAATTCTAGTTTTTGAGAGGACTTTTGACTTCCTTCTTATAAATCCAGTGCAAAATCCAATAGAAAGAAATCAGTAAAAGCAACATTAATGGACTAATTGAGAGTGAAACACATTGATAAGCATGCAGAGTGTCTTAAAATAGACCACATGGACTTAAACCTCGAAGTACTAATACCCTTATGATTCATTGGAATTTATCTTAATTAACACTTGTCTTTCTGAGGACAGAATCTAACCAACAGCATTTCATTTTAAATATCATGTTGTATTATATGTCTGGCTTTCTGGAGCCAGTTGTGTCAGTAATATCAATGAGAAATTGCTGTCTGCTCAGAATTACTTTAAATTTTGTTATTTATACTATTTTTAGTCTTTGAAATGATAGTCATCAAGTGGGAGTACATGAGAACCGTCTTGGAAAATGTAAAACCTCAGTTACCCACAGTTAATAACCTTTTCAGTGACAGATGATAGTTGTCACTTAAGGCGCTTTCTCCTGATGCCCTGACAAAGCTACCTTCCTGCTACCTTCTTTCTCTGTCAAGCAGAATGCAAAGACCTTTCAAGGGTATTTGATATTTACTGATCCACTCCTGCTTTAGATATCTGGATTTGTCAGCATGCTTTGTGTTGTGTTGGATCTTAATTACTGTAGGGAGGGAGAGAACCAGGTGCATGCCACCTTTACCTGAGCGTGATTACAGTAGATGTGAGCTCAAGGTACTGACTGGCCCTCTTCTGCTCTTTTCACACTCAGAGCAGCTATCTGTGGGATTATTCTAACTGAATGCTTTTGAAAGGTGATGATAGCTGAAGGAGTTGCACAAATACTCTCATGTTCAGTCTGATGATGCTTCAGGATGCAGCTCTTCTGGTCTCTCCCGAACAGAGGAGAAATAAGGGCAAGAGCCTGCTCTCCATGCTACTACTATCTTGCATAAAGATTCATCTGACTGAATTCATATTACTACATTTGACTCCTAGATGAGACTTAAAGCAATTTTGATCCTGACCACATCTGTCTTTTTGATAAATTCAAGCCATTCACTTTTTGAAGGGGTTGGTATTTTGTTTTGAATTCAGCAAACACAAGCCTATAGCTCAAAGTACTGATAGGTGTTCTGGAAAGGTAACCAAGAATGTGTGGTTATTTTGGTGAGGACCAGGACAAAAACACCCCAAGCTTTGGTCCAAATTATGGTTATAATTTCTAGTTTGAAGCATTCATTTAACATGTAATACTTTCTAATGTACTAATATTATAAATATTCCTAGTTTCCCAAAAAAGCCTTTTTCAAGACCATTGTATCATACTGCAGGGAAAAAAAAATGATAATGTAAGTGCTTGCTTGCACTTATAGCAACAATGGTTGCTATAGTCACATCTTAAGATTCCTATAAAAGCCCTTTTCAGTTTTGGGTAACATTAGCCATTACCACACCTGATGCTGAAGACTGTAATTGATCTAACAGCACTTCTTTGTTGATGCTCTTATGAGATTCTGGTTAAGCACATAATGTTTCTTCACAGAAGATCTCATCATTCTGCTTTCTTTTTTTCTTGGCTTTTAGTGCATGTTGAGACTGGAACAATGATTTAAGATCTCAGAGGCAGTAAGTATTGAGATTCATGCAGTTAGGTAAGTAAATGATACAGTAAAGTGTGTGCACAGTTTGGTTCAGAGTTTAATGCCTGGGCTATTATGCCAGTAATGAGTGTCTGAAGTAACATAGCATAAAGACTTGGAATACATTATTGCTTTAGTCAGAAGACAGGAGGTGACTTTTTATTTTTAGTTCAGGAGTGTTGTCAGTCTTTCCTAAGTTTCATAAAGCATCTAATGCTAAAGAATATAATCAAAAGTAGCATTCACCTACATACTGTCTTGCATGTTGATGGGACTTTTGTGCCGTGTGTCCAAGCAGGGACCTAGAAGATTAAGTTATGTAAGTTTTCATTTCAAGGTCTGACTGCTTTGTTTCCGTATTATTCTTAAGAATTATGACTAATACATCTCTTAAGCCAGAGCAATTGGAATGAGATTTCAGCAGTTTAAATCCTGTAAATTGTAGCTGAATAAAATACAGTATGAAGTGCCTCATCAGGTAAAGGCTAAATAGCAAGAGCTCTGAGTCAGGGAGATAAGCCAGATAACTAGTGAGTATAGATGATGAGTATAATAGCATGAAAAATCTTGAAAACCAGTTTTCTACTTGCTGATAAGCAAGCAGTAACCTATTCTCTTGTGACATCTTGCAAGACTTATTTACAGACAAAATGGATAACAATGTTGGGGTTAACATGCACCTTGAAACATCAAATCAAACTTTCCTTACATGGTTTTAACGCATTAGGAAGACCTGTTTGCATCACTGAGTTGGCGATGGGAAAAAGAGGGAAGTAGCGAGGAACTAACTTATTTAAAAAAGTGTGAAGTTTGGGAGATGGAATGATGTTGAAACAATGGGAAGACATTTTTGGCAGCTTCTCCTCAGAGGAGCTTGGGAACAGTGAGGCCAGGGAGCAGTTTACATAACAATTAAGACATGTTGGTGACTGGGGCAGAGGGACTTCCCCATGAGAATCAGGAGAGGTCTAGCTTCCAATATTTCCTGTCTATATGTGGTACAGTTTCTAGGAAACAAGATGACATTAGGGTAAGGAGCTAGCCAGAAACACAAGGGAAGTGACCACATTGGCTATTTTGAGACTTGTCATTTCAATAAAGACAATTTCATCCAGGACCTTTCTTAAGTTCAATTGGTTACAGAGTTGAGTTCAGCCTGTCATTCTTCACTGAAACAGTCCCCGATAACTGCAAGTCCTTCAAAACCCTAAACTCTCTCTCATTTATACTAGAAACCATACAGATGCAATTCCAATGTGTAAACATCTTTCACTTCTGATTGAACTGTTAGATATCCAAAAAAATCGTAAGGGAAGAAATGAAATATGCTGGGACTGATATGTCCAAGGGAAACTTGGACTTGAATAGCAGGCTCTTTCAAAGGGTCACTAAATTAAGAATTCTTGCCTTGCCTCAATTCCTACCCTGTATTTTAAAGGTAGTACATAAATTCATGCAGTTGTTTTGTTTTCTTTTTCTTCCTGTGTAAGTAGTTGGATCAAAAAAATCTGTATTTTATATACTTGCAAAATATCTAAAGCAAAGTAGTCCCATCCCCTCAGGACTGTTCCAACACTAACTCGGGACAACGATGAAAGTCTTCACTGGGTAATGGTTCTTTGTGTAGATCTAAGTTACGTCAAGCATGTATATTTCTGTACTAAAGATATTTTTAAGATTTTGGGGATAAAGGAAGAGTTAGTGTTTTGAAATATTATAAAACTGATTCAGTAAACTTTTTGATCCATTTTAAGAAGTCATTGGAAGAGGCACATACTAGGCTTTTCTCCTCTAGAAAGAAATTTTTCTTTAAAACTTTGCCTATTAATTCACGTTGCCTGTATTTAGTTAGTGCTGTCACTATATTATTCTGGATAATAAAATTTTGTTTCAGCTTCTGAGGAAGCTGAAGGAACTCAACGGTAAGATCTTCAGACATCCAAGAAATAAGCTGTAAAGAGCTGCATCATGAACTTTTGTTTTCTACTGTAGAGAGATTTTCCCTTAGTAAAAACACAAATGCTTCTGAAAGCGAACACTTTATTTCTTTTTGATATTTGCAGATATACCATGAAAGAAAATGTAATTTTTTTCACACTCAGTATTCAATTCATATCCTTTTATTTGTCTGTGTCAAGATTGTTCTGGTGGCTGTGTGCTCCTCATCACTGAACTGATCAACTGTGACTCTTTTTCTTTATTGCTTAATGGGGATTTTCATGCCTTTTAAGCCTTCTGTGTGACAGAGCGTGGAAATTACCATACAGTATTCGATTTCACATAGCAGTAAACGCTAGTATAAAACAGACTAAGATATCAGTTACCTGACAAAGCAATTGCATAAGGCTTTGTAAAAATGAAACCATTAAATTTGTTGTATGATTCTTTCTCTAAATTAAGTCTTTGCAGGTTTCAGATGCAGTGTCCAGTAAGTCATGGTGTAGGAAACCTTGAAAACATCTTGCAACATCTGATAGTGGGCCGGGGGGAGACTTAATAGTGTGTTTGGAGTGCAAATACTGTTTTTTGCTTAATGACAGCTGGAAGAGAGAGGTAGTAGCCTAGCCATTCCCCACTGTCCAGTCTGACTGATGTGTAAAGAAACGCAACCATTCATATAAACTGCCCAGTTAAAGTGCCTTCCTTCTTAAGTCTCAAGGAACAGTGACGTTGCCTAAACTTTCCAGTCCCGTAACACCTTTAAGAGAAGTCAAGTCACCTGTTGATCAGGTGAAGAATTGTGAAGGTGAGTGATGTCATATTTTTAAATTTTGTATTTTTTTATAGTTTTTAATCACAGAGCCTTTACCCTCAGTAATTACCTAGAGGGATGTTAGAATAATTTCTATTCAAGTTAGCCTTAGCCAGATTTACACGCACCAAGAAACTAGGCAATGATCTCTTTGAAGTGAGCATTTAGCATACTTTTTAATACTAGGGGAAATGTCTGTGAACTGGAGAAAATAGTTTCATTTCATTTCTTAGAGCATTAGGAAGGCACTAGGTAGAAAGTGATACAGGAAAAATCTGTGAGTTACTTTTCCAAGAAATATAATGTTTCTGGTCAGCATACTTTACGGAAAATTAGTCTCATCAATCATGTCATTGTTAACATAGTTGTGCTTGTAAGAACAAGACTTAGAAATCATAGAACACATTGGGTTGAAGGGACCCTCAAAGGTCATCTAGTCCAACCCACCCTGCAGTGAGCAGGGACATCTTCAACTACATCAGGCTGCTCAGAGTCCAGTCCAATCTGATCTTCAGTGTTTCCAGGAACGGAGCATTTACCACCTCTCCGGGCAACCTGTGCCAGTGTTTCACCACCTTCACTGTAAAAAAATTCCTTCCTTGTATCTATTCTAAATCTCTCCTCTTCTAGTTCGCAATCATCACTCCTTGTCCTGTTGTAACACGCACTACTAAAAAGATTGTCCTGACCTTTCTTCCAGGCCCTCTTTAAGTACTGCAAGGCTGCCATAGGGTCTCTCCAGAGCCTTCTCTTCTCCATGCTGAACAGCCTCAACTCTCTCAGCCTTTTCTCGTAGGAGAGGTGTTCCATCTCTGAACATTTTTGTGGCCCTCCTCTGGACCCACTCCAATAGGTTCATGTCCATCTTGTGCAGAGGTTTCCAGAGTTGGACAGAGTGCTCCAGGTGGGGTCTCTCCACAGAGTTCTCACACTCTCATCTGGCTTTTCAATAGATGGTAGAATATGCTATTGAAACAGTCCAAGCTAAATAATTAAAAATGTTTGCATGGTGGAATGCATAAATGATTTTTAAGGGTAGATTTGTCCTGTATACCATTTTAAAGTAGATCCTGCAGTCATGGGCTCTTGAATGTTTCACTGAATGTGTTTGCTCTTGGATTACTCAATGATAGAAAAGCTTGTAAACACTGGGTAAAGCTGAGGGAGCAATAAATAATGGTACAGACCTGTGGGTGGGGCCCATCCACAGAACTTGCTGCAGGGCATCACTGTGAATGTGCTTTTGGTTTCTTATAGCAGCTTCACATAATTACTGTCCAGTTTTAAATTAAAAATGACACCACTCAAACCTGCACCGATTGACTCAGAGTTCTGAAAGGACTAGCTCCCTGTTCTGTGCCACTGCTGAAAGGAAAGGACACCTCTCAGTTCTATAACATTGGGAATATGAAACAGTTAATTGTGTTAGCTGTACAGGTATGATGACATGAGGAGCCTGCTAAAGAAAAAACACCTCAACCTGCAAGGCATTTAAAAAAGAATAAAAGCATGGCGTGCCTTTTACTGAGGCTAAGATCTATTATTTGAAAGGATTAAAAGATTACCTTGTTCTAATCTAAATATTTTTGAAGGGAAGAGTCTTCTGACTGTAGATTGCTTTTTAATATAGCAGAAAGTGATGAGATTCTGCAGTTGAAAGGTGAACATAGACAAACTGAGTCCAGAAATGAGAAATGTATTTAATAGTGAAAGTAGCTAACCATTAAAATGTCTTAGCTATGGATATGCTTGCTTCAACCTCATTTGACCTTTGAAAAATTGTGTCTCTTGAACATCTCTTTGAGCTGTAGTGTTGACTTACAGATTTTAGTCAAATATTGAAATCACTTGGCTTGTATCAAAGAGGTCAGACTCGGAGTTTTGTAATGTTATGGCTTTCAGAATATAGGGATCTGAGTTACAATATATGGTTAGATTGCTTGACTCAGGTCACAAAGTGTATGCATTCCAATTTATGCTTTTCATACTTATCATTCAGATGAGAAGAACTGACTTCGGCTGCTGCTCACCTGTACAAGTGTGTTAAGCTTCTTTCCAGTCAAGTGTTCAAGGCTCTTGAGATTTTTGTGGTTCACAGAACTGCAAAGGATGTTAAGTTATTCAAACAAAAATGCTTAAAGTAGTATTGCAATTAATTTCATTATGCAATAAAATATGGAATGTTAAATGAATCTAAATATTTGTTTAAAGCTGTTTAGGCAAAGCAAAATTCTAAAATGATTAAAGATACTTCATGTTGCTACATTTAAATAACTTTGTTAAAGCAAATAATGCTAGAAATTGGCATATTAATCACAATTTCATACTGTCATGCCTCTTTGATATATGGCAGGAATAAAAAGTGGTAGCTTTAGGAGTGCACATCAAAAATGTTACTGATACAAGGTAAATACAGAATCAAACCTATTTAAGTCTGCTTATGGTCTCTCATACAACACCTTGCTGCAACACTGCTAACCTACGGCAGTCTGTCAGGCCTACACATTTCACAAAACTTTCATACCTACAGGCTTGCATGTGCATAAAAGATTTATAGAAACCTGAATACTCAAGATAGATCCAGTTTATTTTCACTCCTGTAATTAAGGCTAAAATTAATATAAGGGACTGATTCTTAGTTTGCAACTTAGAGTTAACTATTAAAATTAGATAGCTAAGTAATATGACAAACTTATGAAAATTAGGTATTGAGACAATTTAATTTTTAAGCTTCTGTTTCCTTCCCTGGAGAGTGAGGTTTTTTGGTTTGGTTTTTTTTTTTGATCAGGCAAAAGTTGCAGTTTGTGTGCGGAAAAAAATCATAATAATAAGCAGTCTAGTGTAACTTCAGCTTAACCACGTGCATTTCCATGAGGCTGACTTAAAATCAGTTTTAATATATTTCAGCATATGTAAGAAAGCTGTATGTCTCATGGCAAGCAGAGTACAGAATAGCCCTCAGTCAAAAGATCCAAAGTGAGGTAGTCAAATCTTAATGCTAGAATAAATGGGGTATTTAATACGGACTGTGAATTGTTGCTTCTTGGTAAGTTGGGTGGAATTTGAGCAGCTGTTTTTCTTAGAATATGCGTGATGGAGAAGTCCCTCTCTAGGAACCATAATCAAGAAAATTAGAGTTTGTATACCCCTTGCAGCTTTAATGTTAAAAGCTGCAAGAGTTCATCACTACTGAAGACTCCCTGGGAGATCTGGAGAGAAGGGATTGGGGGAAAAAAAAAATCAAACCACCAAAAGCCCCTGAAACATAAGTATACTAAGTCAGGTTTAAAATGCCGGTTTCTTAAAGTTTCTCAAATTTTTTTTTATTTCTTAAAGTTTTCTAGAATACATGCTTTAAAGCAATGACACGGACATGGTTAATCTTAATCTCATAGCCTTCAATTCTTGATAGATGTCTTCTGATGGCAATTTTTTATTACTAAACTCAGCTCGGCTTCTCTCTGAAAATGCCAAACCCAGCTTCAGCTGCATAAACAAAGAGGCTTGGTAAAGGAAAAAAAATGAGCTTTTCACTAGTGAGTAATACCTTTAGCCCTGGTTCAGTAAGAAGTTCTGATAAACAAATTTAAATTTTTAGGTCAACTAACATTTGATCTAAATTATGTATATATTATGTAACTCATTATAAAATTCTTCGAAGAAAGCTGAAGACTATAGCAGTAAGAATTTGAATCTTAATTGAAAGCTCTTAGAAGGGAAGTTGACATGTCGAATAAGAAGCTTAAAGAGAAGGTCTTTCCATAATATAGTACCTTTTTGTCTGTACTGAGTGTGCTTGTTTGAATTTCTGGCTTCTACAATACATTGTTTTAATATCCTGATAATTATTAGTGAATAATGACAACACATAAATGAAAAAAAATGTAAATGGGATCCTATGTTTGTTTGTAGCCTAGAATTGATTTATCCTATTGCTAATTTAGGCTATACTAATGCTACACAATGCTCTAACGTGTTTCTCAGTTTCTGCCTTGAAAATTTACAGAGAAGACTATTACCTAAATATTGAAAGACTCAGTCTGTATTATTCAAAACAAGATCCTGTGCTTCACTTCTTACAGCCTGCTCATCAACTTGTTGGCCAAGATTAGTTCAAAATGGTACTTGGCTTCACAAGTTAACCAGGTATGTCTGTTACCCTTATTGCAGGTGAAATGGGCAAGTAAAATGTGCTGTTGCTGGACTTTGGCTTCAGGGAAAGAACTGCTCTAAACCCCAAATCAGAATATAATGACTTTAAAGAAGCAGGACTTTTTTTCTTAAGAGAAAAATTTAATGTAAAAGTAAAATTTTATCTTTGCTCAGTGATTTGTTGTAGTTTGGTCAAAGCCTGGCTTGATATTGATCTATACAGACTGAGCAGTACTGCTGCGTTTAAGAAAAAATAATTATCTCATTTGTTATTCTTTCCCTCTCTCCCTTCTCTCTACTGTCAGCTGGCAAGATTTAGAGACTGCTCCAGCTCTGTTTCAGAGGATGTAAGAAAATTGAACCTCAACCCTATTCCTGCCCACCAACAGTCATACTTCTTAAATCTGCAGTCTTGTTGCACTTGGACTTCATGTATGTTTGTTGAAATCGACTAACATCCGTAACTGAATTATCCAGTTTCATAGTATAAATACATTTCTGAACTCTTACATGCATTTGTGAAACACCTGATGGATTCATCCATGCTAAAACTGATCAAGCAGGATCAGGGCCCTGATCCAGACTTAGTGTACCTCTACAAAATATCTCTTCCAGTGTAGAGGGGAGAGTGCACTGGAAGTTCATTCTGAAATGAGCAGAAATATTTAGGTTGAACACATATTCAGCTATGTGACTGCCTCTTTAAATAACTCTGCAGTCTCAAAGTGTTTATTAAAGTACAGGTGACAGTTGCATTAGTACTTTAGAGACAGAAACCACTCTAACTTGGTAGCTACCCAGTAACTGCTTCTAGCCTTCTTACTCAAACTGCGCTCAGTAACTCAGGGTGAAGCACTGAAGCATCATGGGCTATTTATGCACCAGGTGACAGCTTCTCTCCACTGTCACAATCTGCTACATAAGACCAATAAGACTGAACCACACCTCTAAATATTTTTAACAGCATCTGTTAAAGTAGTTAGCTGGAATTCAAGTTGGTTACACTTAACTGCAACTACATTAAGTACACTCAAGTAGGGATCACATAGTGGTGTGCTAAGTGAAACCTCACCATTAGAAGATGGGATTTTTGGTGAGCTGATTCCCATCTCTCAGCTGGAGATACAAGTTGCTGGAAGAGATTAGCCTGTTATACAAGACCGTTACCTGCTGGTTAATGCTCTGGGTTGTGACCAGTGAATGAGTACAAGGTGGGATGAATATGGGAGAGGTAGAAATACAGAGCAGAACTTCATAAGCGGATGCAGCTGAGGAAATTTGGCTTAGAGAAAAGCGCAGACTTTAAATTCTATGAAAATTTCTTGAGAGCTGTCAAATTGTTGATGTATGTAGTCAATTACTGTGTAAATCAGCATGTTTCTTCTCTCTTTAGTCTAATTTCGGCTGTCTCATGCATGTAGAAGAGCAAACATAAATCTTAATCTAGGAACATACTGCAAGCCAAAATTATTATGCCAAATAACTGGTTTTAAACTGACCACTAAATATTTGTAAGTGCTGAAATGTAATTTTTGAAAGTGATGGGTTTTATACAACTATCTAATTTCTAAAGAGCCTAAATAACCTTTGACTGTGTGATTGGAGCACTTCATTAGATTATTTACCTGTTTAGCTAGTAATTACATAAGAGTAGGAACTATTAGCTAACGCATGCCTTAGAAGAAAAGGTTTCAACCAGTAAGCAGACAATGAACTACATGGCTAATGAATAGCATCCTCAGCA
>NW_010419211.1:25148-28212 GCF_000710305.1 Buceros rhinoceros silvestris
AGAAAGGATAAATGGTGTCAAAATTGCATCATGCTTTTTCTGAAGATATGAGGTGGATATTTTAGTTTTTCTTTAAGAAGTCAGTTCTGGTCATGTTTTAGAGGTCGGTAATTATTTATTTTTCTTAGGGCAGGAAAAGCTCTATTTTGGCTTCAGATATGTTGTTAGATCTTAAGGAATGGAAACATGATTGTGAAAGGTTTTATGGCTGCTATTCAGAGAAAAGACATTTGCTACTACAGCACTCTGGATTTCTCCAGCTGAATGTTCATTCTGTGATTTATAAGAAGTGTGTCTCCTGTCTGATCAATATTACAGGAGGTATCTTTTAACTATCTGGAATCCAGTTTTGGTATGAGATATTATAACCAGTATAGTAATTACTGTGTCCTGTGGAGCAATTATCTCATTCTTCCTCATGTTCAACCTTGGAAGCAATTAGAGAAGTGTCTTTTTCTTTTTCCCTCAGTTTAAGTGAAAACCTTTAAACAGTGCTTCAAACTACGTATAGACTGCCAGATTGAGAACGGAAATTTAACCCCTAATGCTGAAGCTTTGTTAAGAAAACTTCTACAAAGGATATTATGAAGATACTCAGCAAAATCCTCAGGCTTTTTTCAGACCATGAAAGATTACATAAAAACACCAACAATATTGCCTATTGCATAGGCAATATTCAGTGCAAACGCTGCCATGTCTTTATAGGAGCAGTTTGCATCAAGAGTCATAACATTTGGGAATAGGGAGCCAGCCACAGCCAAAACAGTGATGGCATGGGATCTGTTGCATTTTTGAGGTCAGAGGTGAGCTCCAGGAAAACACTATAGGGCAGGATTGCAAGAAAAGGGCTCATGAGCAGGGCTGGAGTATGTGGTTGTGTGGATACAAGTAGGTATAGGCACCAGCACCACAGCAGAGTGGCGCTCTCTCAGAACTCTGCTCTCAGTCAGGATCCAAAAATCCAAGACTGGCCCTACATTGTAGAACTTGAAGGCCTACTCTTTGAAGACCCTTTATGTCTTTTAAAATGATGTGTCTTTCAAGTTGGAAAGATAACAACTAAGGGCATGATAAAAGCATAGAACTCTTACCATTTTTCTTTCCTGCTACTCACTCCAGGTGTGAAAAGGAGCAGAAGAAACCATTACGAAAAATATAGTCTATACAGTATATAAAGTCTGTGTCAAATTCTAGCTCCATCTATGAAACAAATGGGTTACTGAATTTAATATGCTGTCAGATTTTTCATTTCAGCAGTAACGGATATTCTCTTCTAGATGCAAATCCAATGACAGGATGATACATGTTGGTTGGGACAAGTGAGGGTTCTGGGTTGTGAATATTATTTTTTTTCTGTTGATGGTAAGATATCTCTTCAATTTTGATTAAAAGCTAGTAAGGAATCTGGGGCATTTTTTTGTTTTGTTTATTTCTGGATAGGAATAGAAAGGCATGGAAGAGGGTAGTCTAAAAAAATAAATAGTAGAGTATTCTCGAATCTCAACAGAAAACAAAGTAACCACAGTCTTAACAGAGTTGTATGAGACCTGTCTTCACCTTTCAAGCTGCCAGTAATTTTCCATGGAAGCAAGAACTGTTGCAAAATCTTTTCAGACCCAGACCTACCAAATGCATTTCCTGTCTTATCTTAGTGTTTTTTTCTTTAATAATTTCAACACAGACAGTGTTGAATCACTTCAGCTGGCAGGCGTGGCAATACCATAGGGCTTAGAAATGGAATAAAGTAACAAAAGGATCTCAACTCATTATCAGCTTTTATCAACTGTGATACAGAACAAAATGTCATTGGTTTCAACTATGTTTGCACTCAGTCTGCTATCACTACCCACAAGCCATCTGCTGGGAGATTTAATTTTGTCACACTGGTGTTTTTACCAGGGGAATGAGTTGAATGTGTGTGGTTAATGATAGGTCCCGTCTGCTGTTGCGCTGTCAGAAACATCTATCTAGATGTAAATATTTTACATAAGCTTAAAAAGACAAAGGCTAACTTGGGTTCTGCAGTTGGTACATACATCAGTGCAGTGAGGGGTAAAACATCAGTCATGTTTCTCTGGCTAGATTGGCTAGTGATGAGAAAATCTAGAACAGCTTGCTACTCAGATTGCAAGCAACTTTTTACTGCCCTCTCAATAAGAAAGATATGACTTCCACAGACTGGAAGAGATAAAAGGCCAGAGAGAGTAGAAGATAACCAAAAATCAAGAGCAACTTTTTATCTCCAACAGGTGAATACATTATATGCTGTAATTGATCCTGCTCGTCAGATTAAAAATTGAATATGTAAGGTTCAGGAAAATAGATACCAACTAACGAAAAAGGCTTTCAGTGGAAGAATCGCTTGAAAAACTTTTAATGGTTACATGTTATTTGAACAAAAGAATGGCTAAAAAGTCCAGCAGGGAACAGCCTGTGTTCCTAAGTGACCCTTTTCTGTTTGTATTTTTAGACTTGCCAATCAGAACACTCTATGTCATTGTTCATTAACTGTTTATTGGCTTTATCTTCTATGATCTTTTAATTTTGGGACACTGTGGATCTTGTGTATTCCAAAAAGCTTGAAAACTGAAATGATGGAAATAGGAAAAAAAGCCCCATACTCAAGTTAACTTGCCTCTTTTCTTCACATCAAATGATGATTTTTCTCTTTGCCAGTTAAGTTGTATCTGGAAAAATATAAAACTTTGCTGCTAGAATGTAAATCTCAGGGTGTTATCTGTTTGCTTTGGTCACTAGGAATTTGTCATCTGCTTCTAAGGGCATCTGGGTCACTAAAATTTGAGTTCAGAGGTCATGTGCTTAGACCATCCAGACTACATGAGTTATTTTTAGGCAAGCCCAATGTTAGCAGGCTAAAGGGAGATGTGCACCATGCACCCCAGCAGACTCCTGGGTGCATAACAGCTGTGCTAGCAGCAATTAAATCTGTCACATCACTGTATGTTTCAGAGAAACACATTCTGTAAGGCACGTTGAGTAGGAGGTTCAAGTATCCCTTCCTCCCTCTGAGGAACCCCTGCAGCCGATACTTGGCTATTAGCAC
>NW_010419211.1:28331-51286 GCF_000710305.1 Buceros rhinoceros silvestris
AGAAAACTTGTCTTCAAAGTAAACCAGAGCTTCCAAGTTGCTTTTATGCCTTTTGATGAACTGTTGAAAGTTCTTTCCTTCTAAAATAACTATTTTATCTTGACATAGCAAGTGTTTAACAACACAAATCTAAACTTAAAGCTACGAGCTTGAAAATTTACATATTAATGTTTTTGTTTTGAGGAGGGAGCAAACAGAATTCTCACCTGTTCTCTAGACTGGTACAGACCTGACCTGAAATTACTTTTCTTACTTTCACTTTATCAAACTGAAATTCACTTAGTAATTCATATCAAATGATTGCTTTTAAATACTTGCAATCACCACACTCCCTAAGACTGATCACTTAGTGCAGTGCCTTGCATTGCTCTAAGGTCTTCCTTGGTATAAAATCATGTGATATTTTTTTTTTTCCTTCTCTTCCATGGCAAGACGAAAGACGAATACTGTCTAGTAGAGACAGCACTCGGGGTGCTGAAAAGGATATATTTATTTATGTCAACAGCCTTGTTTCTTTTGTTTTTCTTCATGAAGGTTTTTGGCACAAGCCTTTCATTTCAGAATTTCATTTTCAAAAATGAGTGGTGTTTGCTTTGCCTCCTGCCCCTTTCACTCTAAGCCTAAGATACCTTCATGTCTTCCTAGGACACTACATTACTATTTTTACCCCATGAATTATTTTTTTCCTACTCTGTGGTTGGATAGGCAAATGATTTTACATTGGTTGTTAATTTCACACATTCCTGATAAGGAAGAATAGTCATTGTTCTAAACCTCAAATTTTACTTGGTTATTTATTATGCCTTTTCATGCAGGGTTTGGATGAATTAGTGTTTGTACAAGTGACATGACAGGATCACTATTTCCATTGCTGCCCTCTGGGGAGTTCACTAAATCTGATGCAAGGACTCTGATATTTTCAAGCTTGAGTTCTCTGTTCTTTTATTACAGATGCTTTCTCTGTCTCAGTTTTCACTTTTTTGCTTTTGTGAATGTATTTGTGTCCTCTACAAGTCCTGCCAGAAAGTCCACATTTTTAGCAGTAATGTTACATTTTGCAGCATCCAAATGTGTAGCAATTTGCTCACAGTGCCCAAGCTGCTTCTTACAGGTCTGTTGAAAGTTTTAGTGTTTTTTCTGGCTCTGCAAGGGTACAAACTCACTGTCTTAACCATTAAAGATCTCTGTTTGAATCATGGAACTGTTATGGAGTAATATTTCTTCAGGTCACAGGAACGGGTTTTCCACTAGTTGAAGAACAAGGGTTCAAAATTAATCATGTGCAAGGTGTTCTATTTTTACACAAGAGTTTCATTTATTAGTGTTCTTTACTAAAATGCGCTGTGGCAATCTCCGCTATGTGATGCTTCAAACATTTAAAATCCAATTAACCCTGCTGTCTTGGATGTGGTTTTCTTTTTGTCTATATCATGCGGAAAAGTAAAGTAAGATAAGTCTGTTGCAAAATGGGTTCTAATACTTGTTTTCTTTTTTTAAAAAGAAAGTCACTGTAATGCCCATATTCTTTGGCTTCCTTCTTTATTATATAGCTGTTACATGTGTTCAACTTAAATTTATTGGAGAATACAGGATTAAATATGACAGTTGCCTTTTGGGGAGACTTCCCACATTTAAATATTTGCTATCTAGGGGGAGCTGAAGTGTTTCTGCTAACTGTCATGACTGCATATATACAGGCATGGAGAGCTAATAATCATAAGATGCTTTTGTATTAACAGTAAACCAAAACCACCCTATTGCCTTTGTGTCTCCTCCTGGTGGAGATGTGGTATGTGCTTCTTGGCCTCTGATACACGGTCTTGCTAACCTCGTGAAATACTTTGCTATACATAAAACCCATACCTGAAGTTAAACACATCACAGATTAATTCTAATATTTTTAAATTTTGTAAAGCTTAACTGAGCTGTGTCTTCTCTAGCAATGATTATTAGTGGGCATCTGTTGTCATGAGATTGAAGTGCACCCGGTAGCTATTATTTTAGATACATAAATCAAGTTGATAAAATAGTTAATAATGGAAGGAAAAAGAAAAAAAAATTAAAACCACACTAGCAATCCCAAATCCTACTTTCTAGTTTTGCTGGTATATTATTGTTGACATATTTGTTGTCATAATTATTGTGAAACTAATCATAAATTAACAACCCCATCACTGGATAATGCTTTCATTAACTCAAACGCTGTATCATTTCTTAAGCTGAGCTTTGTACTTGGAAATTCAAACTATTTCTTAAGGTTTCCAAAGCAATGTTATATTCCCACCTTGCCTTAGTCAGGGTCAATCTGAATAGGTCACTGTACAATTCTTGCTGCTTTTTTGCTCTACCGAAGAATCGCTGTATTAACAGTATCATGTACTACTTGTAATAGGCTGTAATATTGTAGTTGAAATAATGATATTTGTAACACAGGTTTATAGTCCCTGGCTAAATGAATACTTCTGCACTGAATTCTCTGTTTAGCTATGTTATCCTCACCTGAAGTCTCAAGGAAGGAGGTGTTTAGTTTGAAGTCAGAACTAGCTTGTCTTTTGAAATCTTGCTACACTGCAGTCTCATCTGCCTACCCACACTTAATCCTAAAGGTATTGATAGAAGATGTAAATTAGTTCCTTCTGAAGACAAAATGCTGAATGTTGTTCTGCCCACAGTCAGTGAAATGTTGTTGTCTTGGGAATGGATTGAGAAGTTTTAAAAACATCGGCCATGGCACTACACAAGATTACTGCTAATGTTGCTTCTTGCAATAACAGGACACAGAGGCAGGTCAAGGTTGTCCTTGATTTTCTGTGGAAGTTGAAAGATTTTCCTGCTTTGTAAGCCCGTTGGCTGTATTTCATGGCAATTAAGACTCTCCCATGGCAATGTCTGGTGATAGTTTCTTGATCCTAGTATTTCTTTCAAGTGAGTGGATTTAAACACCCTGGGCATCTTTTAAGAAACGAAGGCCCAGAAGGACACAATTTCTAAGCCTATGTCTGTTGTCTGTGACCTTCTGCGTAGCCACATTATTAAATGCCTATGTGTTGGCTATGGTGTCCCTAGCTTTTTCTTAAAGCCCTTGCCAGACCAAACTGAAATACAGTGAGGATGAAATACAGTGGTAGGTCCTAGCTGAGATGCAATTTTGAAAACTGTTCCAGAGAGGCTGCCACCGGTCAGCTGCTATTTCACAAGAGAAATGAGAAGCTCGGATGCTTGCGTCATCCTGTAATTCATGCTTGGATGTGGCAGGTACTAAATTAATCTACAGGAAGCACTATCACTTGGTACCTTTCTTTTGTCTGGCTGCAGATGGTAGAATTTCTCCTAAAATGTAAACTTGGATGTAGACAATCTCTTCCTTTCCTTGGTACTACCAAGGTTCTGGGGGTGGCCTGGAGCAGTGTTGGCTGCCGAATAAGGGCATGCCTCTGCTTTTGAATGATGGTATAAAGCAGTACTCACGGAGTATTTCTGTAGAGCTCACCTGGCAAATTGACATGGGAAGAGATCATCTGAATCAGATAAAATGTCTGGTTTTAAGTTCTCTCTTAAGACTCTTATTGTACCACCTGCAGTTTGTCTTATGCATATGAATATAGGCATGATTTTCTGCTGGGAGGTCTTGTAAACTCTACCCCAACGCATCTACTCTTGCCTGCTGGATAGGTCTTGTTGTTCTTTATATGTAGTTCTAGTTAAATTCTCTTGACAGGAGGGACCAGTTTTCAATGGCAGGTGATTGCTGCTGCTTGTTGTCCTCTCTGAGGTGTGCTACCAGATGAGATCTGTACCCCACTGGAAAAATTGGTAAGGGTGAGGTCAAAGATATAGGCTAGGCCAAACTTAGTACTATTTGTAGTCTTGCCTATTCATAAAAATATAAATATTTGCAAGATGATCTAAAAGGGATATTGTATCAATCTGGATGCGATCAAAACAGACGGAGTTTGGTAACAAGTCTGTCACTGTAGTTTGAAGCAACATCTATGTGATGTTTACAGTATGACTGCGAGCAGAAAAAATGTCAGTGATACTTTAGGCATTGGTTATGTACTATGCTAGATGAACATAGGACTTGGAATAACTTGGATTTCTAATTGATTCAGAATGGAATATTCCACCTGGAAAACTTAGTATTCCCTAACCTAGTAGAGTATTCTGAGCACTCAGCTGGCTGAGCTGAGCTCTGCCCTTTGAGCATTCAGGTCATGGGATGCAACCTCTGTAATATAACAATGTTTTTAAAACAGAATTATTGCCCTGAAATGCAGCCAAGTTAGTATATTTTGTGCTCCTGGATGCAGCTGGGTTGAGTTAAACAGTGAAATGGGATTGGTAAGGGCTGGGACTTTTGTTTTTAGGATGTACAGTCTGTATCATAAATCAAGATATATGATATTATCTTCCCTCACTACTGCTACATTCATATTTTCCCTCTATAGACATCGGTATTGCACTGAGCCTGACACACTTATAGTTCCAGTTATGGGGCAGTAAGGACCAACATCTGTGTAATTAATAAACCTTCAAGCTTAGCAGTCCTAATGAAATGGTAAGTTTAATGTGTGCCTTGTGGTTATTTCAAACACAAAAAGTCCTGTGCGGTCACTGAAACTGAATTCCAGACTGGTGCTGAATCAAGGGACACAAATGTAGGCAGATGCTGCTGGATTATGCAGACCTGTAGCTTGGTTTGATTCTGTTTGCCCAACACTGCCTCAGTGTTGATTGCTGCTCAAAGAGTGCCTGCAACAGTGCTAACCCCTTAGGTAGCCAGTTAATAAACTTGGTCTGGGTCTAGTACAGTAAATTTTGATTCATTGTCTGTACTAGAAAACTGACCACTTCCTGCCATGGTTTTGGCACTTAACAACTAGCATGATCTTGCAAAAATTTGCTGTCACAGCTCAGAACTGAGCATAGGCAGGTCCATTTTCAACAGGCATTTAGTGAGATTTGGAGCCAAAGGAAGTTTTCCAGCATAACTGTAGGTTCTCTTATGCCAGCTGGCATGTTTGTTTATGTCCCTGGGTATGTTTGATTTACTAATATAGGCAGAGCCTTTTCTTGTTAAATTTCCTAACCCTTTCCTACTAAAAATGGACACTTAAAGTTCAAAGTATTTTCAGACTACCTGAGACTCCGCTGAGAGATTAAACTTATCTTTTTGACAAGTTGGATGATGGGTATGTAAAACTTTCCTGTCAGCTGTGAAAGGAAGAATCTTGGGCTGAGGACTGCACAGTCCCAGTAGGGTTGTATTTTCTCTAATCTTACTTCTGAGCATGTAGCATAAGTGTTCTTCCACTACACTGAAGTGCAGGAAATAACTGATTCTTGAGGATACTTGAGATAATACAACCAGAAACTGGAAAAAGATGAATCTTTGGGTCTGCAGTTACTGTTTTACCTAGCTAAAGATTCATATGCTTTCAAAATCCTGTAAAAAATAATTGCGCTGCCATTGGTTGTCTTCTTTTTTTTTTTTTTTACTTTAGAGATTCGGGTAGCATGACATCGTAGGAATGATCTCTGCTTTGTTGGATCTTCATTTCAGAAAGTGTTGGTTGGAAAACATGAGTGGCTACTTGGAAGACCAGACAGTGTTAGTATATCCATGGTCAGTAAGTGTCTTGAAAAGTGAAAACTGCTGGAAAAGTCTGATGGCAAGCATGCTGTCCGATCATGCATGGCTAAGCAGAGAAATATGACCTTCTCATCTGAAAGGGAGGTTCAAGAGGTGATTTGCATTTAAATTCTTTATTAGGTTTGTGAAAATAGCAACCAGCAACTGAAAGCAGCTTTGGACTGAAAGACACACTTCCACTGAGAATACTTTTATTTTCTCTGATTTTTTTCATGACTTTTTCTAATATTTAGTTTCTTTTACACTTTCTGAAACTTGTGGGTGTTATGATTGAGTGCATAAAATGTTCCATTATTTTTGTTTTTTATTAACCTGATGATGGCCTACCTCCAAATTCAGAAATAACCCAGCCGTTTTTTTCCTCTTGAAAAGCTGGTATGTCACATATCTTAACCAGTAGGCACACTAGAGTAATATACAAAATTTGGTAGAGGGTCTGCTGACAGAATATGAAGGAAGTTTTGAGGATTACTTAGTTGCGCGTGGTTGATTAAGTGCATTTTAACTTGCAATTGTAATCAGATCTGTTATCCAATTAAAAAAAAAAGAATCCTGATTTAATGTATAATTAACCCATCTAACAGTGTTTATGCTGCTTTGTTAAAACACTTTTTTCTAGACAATTGCGTGATACAGAGAAGACAAATCTGTAGTGAAATTTTTTTATATTTGCTTATTTTGTAAATTATTCAGCCAATTATGTGTCATGCTGTAAATGTATTTCTACTGTGTAAATAAGTCAACATGCTTATGGTAAATGTTTGTAGCACCCCTGTACTGAAGGTGGGATACATTCCCTGCGAAAGTGTTTGCTTACAGAATTTGAGAGCTTTCACACTTTTATGTTTGGACAACATTTTTCATTAATTAAACTGTATGAGTTTGGTTTCAGCCGATATTTATTTTTTAGTTAACTACTCTTACTATTACAGACTCAAACAACAGGATTGTTTGCTGAAAGCCTTACCTACTTTTTCTGGTTATATTTCCCGATTTAATCAGATTTATCACCCCAATCTACAAACTCTTTTTTTTTCACAGGAAAAAAATCAACAATCCCATGTAGATAGAAACAGTCTCACTCCTGGCAGGTGGCCAGTGTCACGCAGCTGAAGAATTTCCTTTTCCTCTTAAGTTGCTCATGAAAGAATTCTGCCATTATGACAAATTTTAATATTTAACCTCATGACACTCTCAAAGCTGGAGGTGTTGTAAATGTGTGAGTCTCACGGACAGCATGAACATAGGTAATATATATGCTTTGTGAACCCAGAAAAAAGCCTGAAAGACAGTTATTCTGACCCTGCATATAATTTGGGAGTTGCTTGGCCTCCAGGAAAACAGCCAAGGCCTCACTAACTCATTGTCTTCTGTGACACAGTCAGCCTTTTCTACCTGAGCTCCCCTGCTGCGGCTGCTCGTGGCATGGAGGTGTTTTGCCACTTGAGGGTGATGGTATAGTGAGGGGTCAATATCCTGCTTCTCTTCACAACACAATCTCCTCAGGGTGTTGGAGGGGTGATGGTTTTGTATTTTGGATTTAAACATACAGGTATGATGCACAAAGGTGAAAAATCATTAGCTTTTGAAGCTGAACCTGTTTTTAAAAAGTTATCAGAAAAAGACATTTCCTTAATGCAATGCATCAGTGAATGCACAGAGGGGGCAGGCAGACAATGCTCAGAAAGTATTGCAGACAGCTGAGTATTCCTTAAGTATTTCTCCAAGTGATATTTACCCCAAAATGATGTGTTTTTCATTAAATTCCATAACGTGGATAAACACCACAATGACTTTTGCATCATTTGTGTAGTGATCTCACAAACAAATCTATCTTGTATACTAACAGATAACCTTACCTCTTTTACTTGACCCTCACCTGTTGTCATCTTCGCTTTGAGGATAGCTAATATTTTTTCCTTCCCTTGTTTTATTTCTTCCTTATATGTTGCCTTTTCTGTCCAGTGTGTCTCTGCTGACTTTGACCAAGGTGGACATGCTTATTCAGACAGAGATGAATTGTTTTTAAAAAGGCAGATGTACAGTGCTGGCCTTTGGAAATAAATTCACTCAAATCCAACTCTGCCAGTTGGTATAAAATATCCTTGTAATACTTTGTCCTCGCTATTGTTGAGAATCTGAAATGCTATGTATAAAATTCTATCTGATGTGCCTCTATTTGGATCTTGGAAACAGGATTTCTCCGTCTATAGACTTCCCAGACTTGCTTTGAAACAAAATTCCCCATTGTGCATTCTATATTTTCTGTTTTCATAAGATTCATTGCAGCCCTGTTATTGAGAATAATTCCTGCAACAAAGTATGAAATTCTAGTTTCTAAGAAATGATAAATAAGACACCAATATACTAAAATTTTCTTATAACTGCTTATGGCTGGCCCCTTCTTTGGTACACTCTGAGAGTATCACAGCTGTGGATAGACATGAAATAAGTAGTCATGGTTAAAGTATTTCCCTCTGAGCAAACTCCTCAGAAACCTTAAATATTAGGATGTAGTTTTATATGTTCTGAAGTTGTGTGGTTATGTTAGTAAAAACTATTTTCTTAGGATTTCTCTTCAGACAATTGAGAGTGTTTTCTACAGGATTTTAATGATTTCTTTTTTTCTTTTACATGTATGCATTTTTTTATTAAATCCAGTAAACTTCAGAAAAGGCAGCTTTTCTAGCAACTATCCTGAGGGATTTAATACACAACATACCAAGAATAGTCAAAACTTTGCCTACTTAAGTGAACTCATTGGAGTGCCCTTTGTTACTTAACTATGTTGTGATTATAATATTTACATTAGTCCAAATATTTATATAATGCACAACTGTGGAAGCATGAGGTGCGAAGTAGAGAGGTGTTAATTTCTTTGAGCAGATGAGGTCTGCTTGTTTTTAGGAAAACAGTTTTCAAGTTTTTAGGAAAACATGCATAGCACTATTCCAGGGAAACTTTTAGTCTTTCTGGTTTAATTCATGCATTGTTTTACTTGTCCGCTGGCGTTACATGTAGAGCAGAACCAAAAGCAGCATTTTTAGTTGCTATGTTAGTTCCTTTCTATGAGTTGGAGCGAGCTTTCACATCTTCAGACTAGTCCCAGACAGCAGTCTGAAAGAGAAGACAAATCAGTGCTGTCAACTGTTCAGCTATGGCCCCACCAGTGGCTCTTGTGCATGTGCCAACATCCCTAGGGTGTGGGGCACGAGTCAGGCTGCAGGGAGTTCTCTTGTGAGGTGTTAAATTCATACCTGGTTTGAATGCAATTTCACTGCAGAACTATCTTGCCCATTGCAGTGCCTTAAAGTCAGACTAACCCATACATGTCTCTTACCAAAAAAAAAAATTGCATGTTCAGAGCATTAGAACATTTTGATTTTTAATGTCTTTTTTTTTTTTTTGCTGTCATGCCCCCACCTAGTTACACTGCACTGTTTAGGCAATTATTTCAGCTCTGTCATAGACCAGAAAACAAGTTCCAATACTGGCAAACAGAATATATGAGGGACGAAAATAAAACCACAACCCAAGAAAAAAATCCTTAAGTCAGAAGGAAATAGGAAGCAAAATGAGCAGAGTAAGCTGTGTCCTATTGACAGGTCCTGTTTAGGGTGGATAGGCTTTCCCTTCCAACACATTTTTGATTCTAGGATTTTGCTTTCATGTTCTGCAATCCCAAATACATGCCTGAACCTTGAAAGGTGACCTCAATACAGCTAGTTATATTAATCTAAATTAAAGTGTCCATTTGAAAATACGACAATAAAGCAGTGAGATATATCAATATTTGCCAGACAACTGGGAATTAGATGGTGCTTGGCATACAGAGATTGCCATCTTACCTTGTGGTTCTTGTTTCTAAATGTTTTTAAACTGGCAAGTATGATAAGCTTTGTTGGAGTGAACTAAAAAGTCAGCTGAGTGCTTCTGAGTTTTTACTGCAGTCTTTGTAGATAGCCAAAGCTCACAGCCTGAACTCTATTTTTCCCTTTGAGAGTCCTGGGATAAAAATCAAGTTCCACCTGTTATGTGGGCAGGTGATGTTTGCAATGGGCAGTAATTGATTTGATGGGCCTATCCTGAAAGACAGGAGGATCTTTCAGGAATTTTGTGACATTGTTTTCAAAGAAAATAGATGAAAAGGAATGCACTGTTGTGAGATTTTTGCCTTACTGGTAGACATTGTTATTTTCAATGAAGGTGACAGGGAATTGAAAGCAAAACTTGAGCAGATTCCGAATAAATTAGAATAAAATCAAAGACAGTACTCGCATGATGCCTTGTGAGGAAAATCTGTAAACTTCCGTACAGTCCCAACCAATAGAGATCCTGTTCTCATGCTAATGTTGCCAACAATGAAGAAATGGGGGGGGAAAAAAATACAGTGAGTATGCGTTATACAAGCAATATTGTGCTGAACCAAGCTGAATAGTGGTGTTGTCCGTGGGATGCCAGCCAGCCCTTTAACGCTTACTGCTACTGCAAAAGCACTCGCTAATCCTGCACTGGGAATTGTTTTTCTAAATCACATTGGGACTTTGATTTCTTTGTAACAGAGCAGGGCAAGGCAGGCTTGGGTCTGAGACTTGGGACAGATGGTTTGTCTTTTTGGAAGAAGGGCGCTTTGTAATGGTGTGTCATGCTGGAATTGCTGCTGACAACAGCCTGCATGAGGACCAGCCCTTTCAGAGAGGCTCTTTGCTGTCTAATTCCTGGTCTCTGTTTTTCCCTGTACTACAGACCTGGGTACGCTTGTGACTCTCTTAACTTCTGAAAGTTACTACTGAAACCTTTCTTAGTTGCAACATAAATGGGTGACAGTTGTGTCAACATTGTATGGGAGGGGAAAATGAAAAAAACAGCTAGTCTGGTTATCAATGCCTTGAATATCAGGATCTGGCAGCGTCATCTGACCCTCCACAGAAGTTGCATCAGCAAGTCACTTCTTACATGCTGTGGGTAGAAATACGGCATTTTCCTAAGAATTTAGATGGTGAGGAGATGGAGCTGAGAGCATGAATACAGCATAGGTTCATTTTTCCCTAAAAATCCACACTGAACTACATGGTATTTTGCAGATCAATAGAAAAATATTGGGAGGGTGAGAGGAAAGGAGTTTCATTTGGTGACAAAATGAAGCTCTATTTATGATGCTTGTGTAAATGTATCAGAGCGTCAGAGTGGGGATTTCACAAGGGCGATAAATAAAGAAAAGCCCACATTTTTCCCTGCTGAGATTTCTGTTGTTAGGAGACTAGAGAACATTGAAACATACATAAAGATGAACTATTGCTGAAGACAACTGAGGAATTTTGTAATAATGTTGAGTGCATGTGGAAGTACTTAGTTCTGTGGATGACTGCTGTAAGAAATGATCTCGCTGTTTAGCAGAAGACAGAGTGGCTCAGCTCCTGTGGCTGCCTGGCAGGCTACCCAGGTAAAGGTATCTTGCATCAGAATTCTTCTCCCATTCCTTTTTTTACCCATTTTGTTGATTTTGAATGCCAGCTTTAAGGGAAGGGGATCCAAGGTTCTAAAACCTGCAGCAACAAAGCCCAACTAAATTGGACAATGATGAACAAAGAATGGTTTCAATCAGTTTTGCTGTGTCAGTAAAAGTTTCTATTAAAAATATTAATCCAGCTGAAAAATCCTTCCTAGTCACTATTTTTAAGGAAAGTCTCCCTAGAAATATCATAGACTTATAATTTTCGATAATAAAATTGAATTTTTTAGAATGTAAACCTTTTATAATAGATGTTCTGCTTTCACTTTGCATTACTGTCATCTTCCTATTGCTTAATTATTGATCTACTGACTAAATGTAAGAGCATCTGTGAAAGAATACCTAAATAAAAAATACAGATTTCAAAATAGTAAAATTACAGGGTTGTGAATTATTAAGAAAAGAGCTGGTAGTGGGGATGCTGCCTCAATTCCTTACTGATGGCAGGACATACACAATAGCACTAAACAAAATTGTAAGCATAAACTAACCCCAAGCACAGCTAACTCCACATTATATTTTTTTTTATAATCTCTGACTTACGGTTTTTGTGCATTTCGGTTGTAGGTATTTTAGACCTCTGTTTCCTCCTCACCAACTATGAACCCTCAGATACCCTTTTATCTGACTTGGACATCTGTATCTTGTACTCAGGCATAGAATTGTACAGATAACTTAATTATTCACTAAATTCCATTATTGCCTTTAATTAAAAGTCTCTAAAAAATCAACGCTGAGTGTCTGCCTGTTACAGTTATAGGTAAGTTGTTAAGCACTCATTTGCCTTGCTCATTAAGGGAATGTAATGTTACCACACAGCATTTTTATAATCAGTCTAAAGGCCACAGAACTTCTTCATAAATCAGATTTAAAAAAACCCACAACAACAAAACTTTCTTAAATGGCTTTATACATCAATGTTTCCAGATATGACCCAGCTCAAGCTACTCCAAAGACAGAGAGCATCAATCTTAGGTGATTCATTTCCTCAGCTACTCCCAATGTAATTTAGTGAATACATAGTCTGTAATAAAAACTTTTCCCAAAAGGCTGAATATTTATACTAAAATGTACCTAAGTACAAAAATTGCATCATCTCTCTTACAAGAGCTATGTAAGTTGCATTCAAAAAATGAAATAAACTTAACACTATTAACTTTTTAAATTTTGCTCACAAATTTCTTACTTCAATACAGAAATCACAAGGGACCTTTCTCATGGTATCAACTAGTATGGATTTTATTGTCCTTCGGTTTTCTGGGAAATCCTTATTTTCATGTTTATTACATGCACATTCACAAAAACATTTAAGACTTATTTGCCCTAGCTGCAGGACAAGGAACTGTGGTTTGCACAGTGGTTGCATTCCTTGTTCTCCAACAGCTTAGTATTTAGATATCAAACAGTAAATAGCATACCTAGAAATAATACTTTGCAACCTGTGACAACATATATCTTTTACACAAAAGCCAGCTCACACAATACTGAACTGGCTTAAGATCAGACAAATCAAGATTTAGTTCCTGCTCAAAATAGAGGCTGGTCCTCAGCTCAGCTTTCCCTATTTAATTTCATGTACTCCAAAATAATATGTTGCTTGTACCATAATTGTACGTTTTGTTTTGGGAAGTTCATTTGTACTTAGGATCCTAAAATAGATCAGTTCTGCATGTCCTACTCTCAGCAAACCTTCCAAACACAATAGGAGAAATGGCTGATTCTTTTTCTAGCAGGCTGGATTTGTATTTAACTCTAAATAAAATAGGATGGGAGCAGTTATCAATATTCTCCAGACTGTGCTGACTGAATTGGCCACAGTTAAAAATTAAAAGATCCTTTGCTTTAGGAAGCTGAAATTACTAGTGTTTAGGAAGTGGCATCTATAAAGGAAGGAGAAAAGGCGGCTCTGTGAGCAGGTTGACTGAGGAATTCAGGTCTCCTGCAGGTTTGTGCTCCTCATCCCTACAGCTGTTATCTCAGATCCTTTTTATTTGCCTTCTCAGCTGCTTCCCTCCCAGGGACACGGTATTGCTTAATTATGACTCTTTCATGAGTCACTGTGACAGCCCATTCCTCTGTCCAGCTGGACAGAAAACAGCCCTAGATTTGGCTGGTTTGGACTTGTATGTATGCTGTGTGTTGACTCTGGGGATGCTCAGAAAAAATTAACAGAGAAATTGCTGATGCCTGTGGCTTTTCAAGCATTAAGACAGTAGTTTGGACTTAACTTGGTTTTGAGGCTCTTTATTATCATGAAGTGGGGGGACCTTCATGCCTTGGAAACACCTACAATATTCTATGTTGGGCTGAAACAGCCCAGTAAGAGCAACTATTCTTGGTGGCTCCCTCAAGTTCAGTCTGCTTGGGTAGCCAGAGTAAAAATGGTTTTTGGCTTTCTGAAGTTTCATGAGTAAATTAAATGCATGACAATTAATGCTTCCTGGAAAACAAAATCATGTTGTTAAAGTTCCTGGTAAACGAAATCATGTTGTTAAAGTTGCTAGCTACTCTCAGTTTTTTAAGCCCACTTCCTTAGCTTTGTTATCTTATTTTCATTTCACTGGCAGAATCCAGGCAGAATACCTTTCCACATGGTGTGAGGTCTTTTTTTCCTAAGTAGTCAATATCATTAATATAAAAAAAGCCTTGGTTGTTTCTTATAGTTCTATTGTTATCTTGCTTATGACAGGAGTAAAAAAATAGTCGATACTCAGTAGTCATAATTGCTATGAAGAGGCACCAGCAGACAAATATATTACAAAGCTTTGTGCCAATGTGCTGGCTGTCAGTACTGAATGTATCTACTTTTCAGAATTATTGTCACTTTGAGCTGTCCAGAAGGAAAAAAAAAAACTTTTAGCAGAAGTCATTTCCAAAGACATAATAGTTAAGAGGAGGTGAGTGTCAGTTTGTCCTAATGCATTTCAATACATGCTATTTTTTAACATTATCTACTTCTCAAGTAAATTAATCCTCTGCATCTAAAATACAGATTTTTATATTGAACATAGCTCTTTCAATGGTTATTTCTTTTGAAGATGATCATAAATGGGAACACTGAAGATGATGCAATTTAGGGCTTCCAGTACAGAAACAGCTGTTAGCATTGAGTGGTTCTGTATACTCTGTCAGTGAGGGTTTATTGCTGCTCTGGGTGAGTAATTTTGGCATTCCAGGATATGCTCAGTCTTAATAGCTACCCAATATTTAAACAGGGAGAACAGCTTGTATTTCAGGCACCGAAAGCTCTGACATTCCTTTCTTGCATGGTCCCACAGGGCCGTGTGGTACCTTTAATTGTGAACAAGTAAACATTAGTCTGGTGGCTTGAGCAATTCAGGAGGTGAAATGAGACAGAAGTTGTCTCTGCAGGTGGGTTAACAGCTGCTGCCAGCTGCCTCTCTATCTTACTATTTCAGAACAAGCCTCAGAGATGAGGCTGAATAATTTCCAGTATCATATAAAGACCGACAAGCAGGAGGAGAGACTTATTATGATTCTTGTGAAAAAGATTGATGTGGTGTTTGTTTCTGAAGACTTGAAAAGGAGAGAGGAAAAAACCACTTTTTTGGTTCTTTTCTCCCCAGCTATTTAAAATCTTAATGTAAATATGCAGACTCCAGCTTTTTTTAAGTGTAGTTGTAAGCAGTAGGCCATGAACCCTCTAAATGCAACTACCTATAATTTAGCTATCAATTAACTTTGTCTTGGTGCCTCACAAAATGTTACAAATAAGTAGGACAATTTGTCTGGAGCAAGTATCTTGGAAATGTAATTACCTGTCTTATTTGCAGATGCGTGGTTTTGAGAGAGCTTTAAGGAGGGGAGAGAAGGATATAGCGTGGAAATAGCTCTGACAAAAATAAAGCCCCTTCTTCCAATGCAATCCTATTCTAACATAAGGATTCTCCCTCTCCCTCCCATTTTGTCTGTAGATATACCACATTATTAGTATTGAGGCCATGTTGCTGAAAACGCAGCTGCACTGGGCAGGGCATGTCTCCAGGATGGCGGATCACTGCCTCCCTAAGATTGTGTTCTACGGTGAACTCGCCACCGGCTGCCGCAAGAGAAGAGCTCCAAAGGGGAGATATAAGGACTCCCTGAAACAATACCTCAGCCTTGGCCATATTGACCACCATCAGTGGTCCACCCTGGCCTCCAGTTGGGAGATTTGGAGACACACCATACATAACACTGTTGTCTCCTTTGAGAGCACACGTAGAATCAGTGTTGAGGAGAAGAGGCAGCACAGAAAGAACCATGCCTCGACTGTACCACCCAAGGAGACCTTCCAGTGTGCTCTTTGCAACTGGTCTTGCCTATCCCGCATTGGCCTTTTCAGCCATCAGCGCGCCTGCAGTAAGCGTGGGTAAAGCCCTTCCCAAATCTTCGTCCGCGAAGCCAAGCCATGATGATGATGACGACTGATGATGATATATCCTTATCATGAGATCCCCAGAATTAGCAAAGGGAGAGCAAGAATTAAAAATATGTGGTATTAAGTAGGAGACAAAGGAGATTTCTTTGGAAAAAAAATTACCAACTATTCAGTACTTAGCTGAGCTATATTCACTCTTCAAATAGTTTCAAGGCAATCTGACTTTTCCAGTTCATTTTTGCTCATCTCAGTAATTGAAAGACTGATGCATTTTCCCATCAGCTGTATGTTGGAGGCTCATGTATCAGCAGGCCATTTCTGTGAGTGCATATCTGTGACTGTAGAAAAAGGTTTGCTTTCTAAAAGTCTGCAGAAAGCAGGTCAAATGTGTCATCTATGCAACCGAATCCTGAGCTGTGAACTAGCTACCTTGTATGAACTCATGAGGGTCTCTGTGGGTCAGGACAGGAATGGATACTTCCAGGAAAAAGTGTGGTAGGAAGTACTTTAGTGCATCCGTAAGTGGTACTTGCCCTTTGACTCAGTGATACAATTCAGCCTGAAGGATACTTAGGAGAGTTTACGCAGTCTTGTGGGTTGATGTCCAGACAGATCAGTTGCATTTAGAGCACGGAACAACATACAGCTTCAGCCTGGAAGGTCTGACATAATGCAGTGACAGGGCATCTAAATATCCTGTACTTAGGGGCAACAATAAAAGCTGGAGAAATAATAAACAAACAAACAAAAAAAAACTTGTCTAACCTCTTTGAAAGTAAACCTGGTTGCTGAACAGGTGTTTTCTTTTATAATGTACCACTGGTGAATATGGATTTATACAATCAGTTAAATAGTTAAATATATTCTTCTAAGAAGTTGTAAAAACTAGAACAGTAAATGGATTAAGGAGGAATACAGTAGCTTCATGAAGAAATCCATTAGTGGTGGTAATAGACAGGATTTGAAGGCAACCTTCAGACTGTCAGCTGATAGTTTACCAAAGCTAGCAATTACACCAGAAGGATCATGTTGTACAAGCCTTAATTCCTAAGCTGGTTTTCCTCAGCACCAGTTCTCTGAGACTCAGGGGATATTTTCCTGACCCCATGCAGACCTTCCTACAATGCAGGTACAACAGAAAGGCTGTTTGTAAAGCAGAATGAACTTTTTGTTAGTACATAAGTTTTAATAAAATGAAGAGTTATGACTAGCAGAGAACTTGAGAACGGGCACTAGAAAGGGAAGTGAAGAAAGCAGAAGGGCAAAGCAAAGTGTATCAGCGAAGGCTTTAAGGTCCATCAATATCATTTTATATCATCATAAATCTGGCGATACCAGATAAAACTACACTCAATTAACTTTTCTCATAAAACTGATCAACTTATTTTAAGCTTTAGTGAATGTCTATTTTTCAAATCTCATGACTGAAGCATTCAGCAATCCCATGAACTGAATTCAGTAATTCAGTTCATGACCATGATTTCCTGTAAATGCACCCAATTATCAGGTGAAAAGGGCCTGGACTGTGACTCAGATCTCACCATATAAATGCCATTCAATCAAACTTGAGTGCCCTCCTGCATCTGAAGAAGCAAGACAACTAAGGACTATTCTCTCTCATTCATCCTTGATAACTGTACCCAGACAATATCAAATTTGCTGGTCCCTTGAAAGAATCACAATATAGAGAATAAGACTTCCATCATGTTGTAGTGTTAATGGGCCAGCACAAATATTGCATAGAAGCTGACAAAAATCAGTTGAATGAGAGACTTATATCTCTGTTTAGAAAAACTGTATTTCACAGAGATTTAATCTTTGCTTTTCATCCTTTGCATGCTAGCCTTGAACTTTCTCTTGACAGACACATATTCAAAGCTTTAAGTTCAAAATCTCTTCAATCTGTTTGTATTAAAAAAATGTGTGCTAAAGTAAAACACTGATCACGATGAAGATAAACTCTGAAATAAAATCCTTGAGATTTGGGCTAGTCCAAGAAATTAAGTGTATGTGCAGTTGTGTGAAGAGTGCAAGTTCTGAATGATGTATTAACATCAAAAGCTCTGGAATAACTGAATCTATTTTTGTACAATCTTTCAAAATAGTTTTCTAATCTTGGCTGAAGTTACCAATTCCTTTTCAAAATGGAAATTTTAGCACTTTCCACCACCTTCAACATGTGAATGACTTAATGAAGCAGCTTCTGGTTTTCATACAAAATACAGTTTTAAGCCACCCTCAGAATCCTTCTACGAGCCCTGAATTTTATCCATGGTAATTTCCTTATTGTATTTCCTCTTGGATATTAGCATGAATAATTGTGATAAATTCATCAACACAAATAACCTGTGCATTAGTAAAATATTTTTGGTCTATAAAGTAGATTTACATTTCCCTTGGTGGTAGCAGGGGGCACACAGAACGCAGCAGAAGCACTGATCATGTATTTACAGAGCTCTAAGTGCAGAGTGAAGTTTTACAGTAAGTCAGCAGGAGCACTCCCCAGGCAGCCTGTCTGAACTTCTGTGACTGCAAGATTATATAGTTTATCTCCAGGGGGACAGGGCTGGAAGTGGTCTGTACTCCTTAAACTGAAGAATTTTCCTAGTGGTGATGTGTGGAGGTGAGTCTGGCATAATCACCTGTTCTGCTTCTGCAAATAAATGCAGTAGTTAATGATATGGGCAGAGAGCTACTTCTGCTTTCTTTCATTTTAAAACAAGTGCTGGGAAGCAATTTTACCTCCAAAGAAAAATCTTCTAGGAACTCAATGTATGGAAGAAGGATTTTGACTGCCGAAGAAGCATTTGATGCTAAATTCTTGTTGCTTCTTCACAAGATAAATCTAATCTTTTAATTATGATGATGTGTCGCTGCCCTTAGAGGCAAATAGAGGAGTTCATTATCTGCGGAGGGGAGGTTTAAAACAAATCTCCTGTTTAAGGCAGGCTGTGCAATAAATTAGGTGTAAAAACCAAGCCAAAGAATGTCTCTCAAGCAGACAAGTTTCACCTAATTGCCAGTGAGGAAACTACGTTAAATAATGATGAGGTTTATAGGACATTGTGCTGTGCAAGGACGCAGATGTCGGGGGTCGGGTGATATCTATCTGTAGTTACTCTACAGAGTTTTTAATGTATTATGTCAACTTATACATGCACAAGGGTTGACCTGTATCGGTAGGTGGAATGTGCTGACATTGCCCTCTAGACCCTCCAGTCTAAATTTTCATAGACCTTTTCTATGTTTTGGTTTTGATTCTTTTTTTTTTCCATAACTCCTCCTTTTGCTACATAATGTTGATATAAGAAATAGTCTTTCTCTTGAGGAGAATAGTACAAGTACAGTGAGCTAAGGACTAGAAGAGGCATGAGGAGAATTCCTTTTTAACATTGGCCACCAATTTGTTGAATATTTGGCACTTCACAGGTGAGCAGGCTATCAATTATGCCTTCATTTGTAAAGCCTCGGTGTTGTGTTCTTCCCATGCCTTCTATCAGCAGCATGTTTACAAAAGAGGCAGCTATCCCTGCCACTAGTTCAGGAGGGAAAGGTTGTATTGAAACAGTAAATGAAACTTCTGTAATTTTTTTGGCTTTATATTCAGATAATTACATTTTAATGGTAGGAGAGCAAATGTTTAATTATGCCCAGAAATACTCCCATAATATTTGGGTCTCTTTTGAGGAATTATACTGCTTGAGATAAAAGTGCGTTTATAAATCCTGTGCCCAGGACAAGGCATATCTATCTAATTAAGCTTAAAAAATAAGATTTTCTAACCTATAGGTATGTTTACCTACAGATGCACATACACTGTGTCAGCAGCTATAGAAAAGAATAAAAGTTAATAGTACTATCATGAAGGACAGTCGTGTACATTGTTCATCTGACAAAACCTGTGTGATTTTTTTAACTCCTTTTATTTTTGGTGAAGAGTCAGGACCCCTGAACAGCACATGCAGTGCTGTTTTCTGTGTAAATGAATACCAAAGCCTTGAAAAAAAGGATTTAAACAAAAATGTTGCCACAGCAGAGCTAGCAGGAGCAGCTAAGAAGCCACATATTTAAGGTGTTAATTTTCTCAGTGGCAGTCAGATGATAGTAGGGCTGTAATGGTATCTGTAGAGGGGAGTTAACAGCTGCTGTCTTCTCTTGCTGGACAACCATATTAGGGCTGATTCCTCAGGCATTGCTAATTAGCGAATGGAGAAGAATGAAGTGCAGAGGATGGTAGCATTTGTCATTTTTGATGCATAGCAGACAATGTTTAAATCACAGTTCCACAATGGAATCCCCCAAATTATTCTCTGGATGTCTGCTTTTGTGTAGCACTGTAAGCTACCAAAACCACAGTCTGAACTAGATGTCTTTTACTGCTTTTACTGTACACAAAACCAAAAATCCTCATTTGTTTGCTGTTATAGAAACAGCAAGAGGCTTACAGAGATGTCTTGGAGAAAAAGCTTTCAGTTCTAATACTTGTGCATACTAAAAAAGATAATTGTATATACTAGCAAGACTTCTTATGTCTCCTGCTAACTTTACACGTCTACGGGTATCATAAAGAATTGCAACTGCAGCATGCATGCTCGATTGTGTATATTACAGTTCATTAACCAGCCCTCAGGCTGACTAATTGTGCCAGATGGTATAATTTCTGTGTGTACTTGACTTGCCATGAATGTTACTATCTTGATTCTGATAGTTATCTGTAGTAAATTGGGGGGGGAGGGTTTCCAATTCACGGGAACCTTTCCTGAAAAGACCAATTGCAGATGGAAGCGATTTTATTAGTTGTGATTCCAGATATACCAACAGGAATGTGAACAGTCAGCACTCATCAGGGGAACTTCCAACTAAAACAACAGCCTTCAAAAAGCTTCTAATAAGCCTTTGAGCATGCTGGTTTGGAGTTGTGGTGGGGCTCACATCACATTTTGATGGCTTACAGGAGGAAGAATCAATGTTTCAATATGTGTTCACTTCAATGATAAACCTCTAAAACATATAATTGCATTCTATTTTGAGTTCACATGGAGATAAAATATTCTGCTCTGGTTTTGTCCTCTCTTCTAAAGAGTGTTTCTTCTGAGCTGAAAACCAACACTTGTGAGATTAGTTCCCTCCTGCCCAACCCCTCTCCCTGAGTTGATGTGTGTGTAAACATAGCAGGGGTGAATGCTAGATTGCTCTTCTCATGGGCTTGGTAGAACACCCTGGGTTCCTTCTGACTCATAAGAAGCCAGCTAATTTGTCATAACAAATAAACAAGTCAAATCCACACCATCAAAATTTCACACGGCAGTGAATGGAACTTCTTCATCCAGCCTGACTACAACTGACTTGTAAAACCTGCTGGGGCACTTTTGCTGCACTTATCCCTTCAGTGATCTTTACACATTTTAGAGACTGTGATTTCAGAGGAAAAGAATGATTACCCAAAGGGTTATTTCTGTAAATACATTCTGTTCAGAATTGAGCCAGGGAAAAACCCTTCAGTGGAGAGAAGGCGGTAACAGTGAAACACTCTTCTATTTCTTCAAGACTCTATGTCCATTTGGCTACAGAGCTTTATATCCTTTTTGTGAAAGGCTGTATTCGTGTTACATGGAGTGTGCTTCGCTGTGTGAAATTTGCAGAAATCCTATGCTTCATGCTTTTAGTATTCCTCTGTAGGTTGTTTCTTCAACTATGTGTCACAGAGATACTATATTGGTATGCAATGTTTAGAAGCTGAAAAGGCAGGTAAATAACTTTGGAAGCAAAGTTGATACACCTTTGAAGACGCTTAAGATATATATTGAATAATCGTGTTGTTAAGGACATGAAAATGGAAGGTAAGGTTCCTGAGCTGTAGTGCAATTGATTTTTAACAGGCACAAATAATGTCTGCTTCCGATACTAACTCCTGTACAACCACATTTTTTCACAGAGAAGTGAATCAGGGTTACAAGAAAAAGTCAGCCTAAAACAAAAGCTAAACTGTTATTTTGCTTTTGTCTAATGTAACTACTTGCATTGTCAATAACTGCCAGAAGAATAGTTCAAACTACTTTAATTCTGCCACGGCACAGCATTTATCTTCTAATTTTAACAGTAATTAAATTCCTTCTCTTGTGCATCTGAACAAAACCAGCACAATCTTAACAGCTTCTTTAAATACCTTATACTGGTTTTGGTTTGTTTTTTTTTTTTTTGAGGAGGGGCAACAGGCAAGGCTGGATAATTTAATTTATTTTAAAAATGTGGTTTCGAGTTGGGTACTTGGGAGGCTTGTGTCCCTGTTGCTAGGTTTGCCTTTCACTGCTATGGCAACCGCCGAGCCGCGGGGCTCAGCGGGAGGCAGCCGCCGCGCCTCGCATCCCAGAGGACTCGGTGTCCTTGGGGTTAGTGGGCCGAGGCAGGCAGTTCGACATCTAAGGGTTTGAGCAGAGACGAGTGTTTTTTAAGAACCTGCGGCTTCAGACCTACCTGTCAGTCTTGTTCTTGCTTTCCCCAGGGACTGAAACCAATAGCAGAGGATGAGCAGGCTCTTGCTGTTTTCTTGGTGGAAAAAGAAACATACGGGCAGGGCACAAGACCCAAGCAGGAGTTGTTAAACTCTCCAGGACCGCATGCAACCTCACCCATCAGCACCTTGTATTATCCAGAAAAACGTCCAAATGCTGCTCTCAGTATTTTCCTGAGACACCACCTTAACTTCCAATATTTATTCAAAATATTAATTACGTGACTTTTGGCTGGTTGAGATGTTTACTTTTTTGAGTGCAATCATTTCTACGAAAAGCTGTGTTCTTGCAAACTGTCACTTGACAAAACAGGTGTCTAAGCTAGAGTGACTCCATGACTATGACACTGAGCACATAACCAACAGCAAGCTTGTGTACACAGCTCGGGGAGGCGCCCGATGCCCAGCGAGGCAGTCACCCTGCATCTCTTCCTCTGGGCTTAGAAGTTTGACTTGGATGTGCTTTGTTTCCAGTACCCTGCTCCCTTTGCTCAAGTATGGGATTGCACCTGACCTCATTCTGTTGGTAAACATTTACACGCGTACTGTTCCCAAAGGAAGTGTGGTTTTCCCCTTGCTGTAAAAGCATGCCCGCTGGAGTGCCTGTGCTTGTCTTGGCACAGCAGCCTAACCACTGGGGGGATTTTTTTTGCCTGCTGTTTGATGGTTCAAAATACAGACTCTTCTTGAATGGCTTCCAGCAAAGTACAGTCATCTCAAGGTGTAGCCTGGGTGGAATGGCACACACTACTATAGTGGTGGCTGCAGGGCAAGGATTGCCAGATGTGCGGCATCACACATCCCCTCACATCCCCCACATCCCCTCTGTCTGAGAAGGATTTTCATTCAGAGGCACTAGTTCTTGGGTGAGGATGGGCGATTTCATTGTTATATGAAG
>NW_010419211.1:51410-54906 GCF_000710305.1 Buceros rhinoceros silvestris
AGAGCGGTTGTTGCTCCTCACTCCTTTCTTGTGTGATTTTGAAGGGTGAGAAGCAAAGAGGTTTTTGGGTTCTGTGTTGTTTTTTTATTTAAATATGTATATAACCGGACTTTTCAAAGGGCCAGGTACCCCAAGCACTGGCTGCTGTGATATTTTTTCATTTTGAGGTAAATGCTTTTTTACTTATTTAATGTATATGACCCTACATGGGAGAGGTTTCAAATGGCTGCTGCAGTAATCTGATTTGGAGCTTTCTTAGGTACTCTGTGTCACTTCTGTTATTAGATTAAAAAGCCTTAATTTGAACACTTAAGTAGTAAATTACTATGTTTATATTTTTTAATACCTTTCTAGATGTTAGTTAATTGTTGAACTTCATTGTTCTGAAACACCTGGAAAAGATGAGTGGTTTTGAGTTTTTTTCTAGTATCTTAAATTGTGGTGTCCATGCCCCTAAAACAACAGGCTTGAACTTTATTGTTAACTGTATTTGTCTACACATAGCCGTGACACTTGCAAATCATCAACACATCGAGTGGGTAACTTCCAAGGGATGAAGAGAACAAGTATCTCTGCAGCTGCCTCTTTGTATGTACAATAAATACTAATAAAATAATAGTATTAACAGTTATATATATAACTGCTTTTGCTATTAAATATTCATTTTGGCTCAAGTTTTTGGCAAATCAGCTGTCTGTGTCATGGCCTTGATCTTAGTCATCTTTGTCCTTGTTTGTCTGGTTTGCTTTCCAAGACTAGTCATCATCAGACAGTCGGCACAGAGGCAGCAGGTATAGCCTAGAAGAAAACTTCTCCCTGCTTAGAGGCTGCCAGCTGGTATGAAGAGCAGCACCGGGTGTTCAGTGCTGCTCTCTCCACTGCGGGCCCTGCAGAGGAGGTGTCAGTCCATGTAAAATTCTGTTTACTGGGCACGTCTTGACTCTAAGCAAATTAGTACACTGTCCTTGCCCAGATACACCTCAGTTACTCGCAGGACTTTCTAATTGGTTTTTGATACACAGCTGGTCAAAACATGCAGGAAGCTGATGGCAGCACCATGGGGGCAGCAGTTGCCACATGCTGGGAGGAGTGCGAGACCCCGTCCTGCTCAGGGTAGTTCTGGGTCCTGGCACTCTGGGGCTGCACATGGGGAGTGTGGTGAGCAGGTGGGAGGTGGGGCATGCCAGACAGCAGGATAGCCAGTGCTGGCTGCAGTAGAAGTTGCCATGTGCTGAGAGGAGTGTGAAGCTTGCAAGGTGTACCCAGGGGGTCCCTGAGGATGTTCCTGGGTGCCTGATGCCCTCAGACTGTATGTGGGGAGAAACCAGGAGGCAGCAAGGCTGGACAGCTTCTGGAGGACACCAAGACACTGAGGGGGGTTGCAGCTGCACGAGCCAGACCACACACCACAGGCTGTAATCCCTCTGCAGGGATCTCAAGCAGGGTCACCCCTGACCATCCAACAGACAGCCCTGTCTTCTGCGTCTTTTGTAGTATTAGCATCCAATGGGACTGATACCACTACTCAGACAGACTCCCAAGGGAATATGCAGTCTCTGGCTGCAGGGCATGTCTGAGGTTTCTACTGGTGTCTATGGGCATCAGTAAGATGCCTGTGGGATATGCAAATGGGTAAAAAAGCTACTCCACTTGGTGGCTGAGTTTCTGGATGAAGAAGACAGGTTAGGGAGCATCCAGGAGTCCAAGAAGGGTGTCAACTAGAGGAACCATACTGTCTTCTCTGGAACAGAAATGTCAAATAGGCATAACAAATGATAAGGGAGATTCTGTACTCTCTTCCCACCAGGCAGAAGGCAGTGACTGGAAGAACAGAAGTAAATGGAAATGAATCTCTAATTGGGGCAGCAGCAGAGGTTCCTCCTTATCTACTTTGCCTTTCCAGGTGCCCTTCCACAACAGATAGGAGGCTCTGGAGTTGGGTGAAGAGAGACAGGACGAGGTTGAAGATGATCCATCCATGCTTGAGGAGTTGCCAAGGTCGGGTAGCCTATCCCTCACATCACGACCACCTCCATGAAGAAAAAAAGGGCAAGTTATTATTATAAGTAACTCCCTTGTCAGGGAAGCAGTGGGCCAAATCTGGTGATCTGACCTGGCTTTTAGGGAAGTTTGCTGACTCTCTGGGGCTTATGTTAAAGACTTACCAGAAGATTTTCTAGCCTGATACGTGGTTTTTCATGTGGGTACCAATGAAGTTGCTATGAGAAGTCCAAGGGTTATCAAAATAGACTTCAGGGCCTTGCGGAGATTGGAAAAGGGATCAGGATTGCAAGTAGTATTTTCCCCCATCCTCCCAATTATAGGGAATGACATTGAAAGAAACAGACTGAGCTTATCAATGCCTGGCTCCTGAGGGACAGTGTGCTAATGAGAGATTTCAAGCTGCATGACAATGCACTGAGTAAACTGGAGCACATCTGAAATGTTTGTTCACTAACACACGCAGTATGAGGAATAAACAATGGGAGGTAATATATATGCCTCAGCCCTAGAACTACAACACTCATAAGTGTGGCTTGGTGGGAGTAGTCTAGTGGCTGGAGTGATGTGATGTAAGGGTTACATGCTCTTCAGGAGAGATACGCATGCCAGGCAAGGCAGAGGAGTAGTTCTGTATGTAAAGGGGGGGTTGGACTGTACAACACTTGCAGTTAGGGATGATGTGGTCAAGAGCCTCTGGGTAAAGACCAATGGAAAATTTAATAAAACAGATGTTGTGGGAGTCTATTTAGATTGCTCAGCCAGCACGGTGATACCAAGATATTATTCTATAAGGAATTAAGTGAAATAACTAGACCAGCTCTCTTTGTCCTTGTGAGTGATGTCAGCTTCACAGATATTAACTGGGACTACCATAGAGCAGTCACTAATACATCTATGAAAATCCTGAAGAACTTGAAACACAACTTTTTATATGGGTATTAAGGGATCTGACTAGGAAAGGTGCCCTCCTGGATCTTTTGTTGGTCTGAGATGATCTCGTGGGTGAAGTGATGATTGGCAGCTGTCTTGGCCACAGTGATCATGAAGTGGTTGAGTTTAAAATCTTTGATTATATAAAAAACCCTGTTAGCAGAGCTAATACCCTGGGAGAGCAGAATTTAGGCTGCTCAAGAAGCTAGTTACTAAGATCTCCTGGAAATCTGCTTTTGAGGGAATTGGCATCTATAAATGCTGGTCAATATTTAAGACCCCTGGAGCAGGCAATTCCAGTCTGTCAAAGTGTACAGACTTTGGAAATAAGGTCAGGTTACACAGGAGGACTGCAGAGATGCAGTTCATGAGTGTATGGAGAAAATTTGTACAGCTAAAGCTCAATTGGAGTTGAAGCTGGCTAGTGCTGTGGTGGGTCACAAAAAAGGCTTTAAGCATGTTAACAGCAAAAGGCAGACTAAAGGAAACATCGGCCTGTTACTTGATGAGGTTGGTCACCCCACAAGTAGGGATGAAGATCATCATGGCTTGGCTTCGCGGA
>NW_010419212.1:0-4538 GCF_000710305.1 Buceros rhinoceros silvestris
CACGACGCTTTCTCCCTAATGCGATCTTTTCTTTGCAGAAGCCCCGCGGTAACCTCATTCCACGACGGCTAAAGGGCAGATATCTATCTGCCGCACGAACAGCGCTAACCAGCGCGGTCGCTCCAGATTCATTCTTCCACCAGGGGAATAACTTCCTTAATTTTTAATGTCTTTATTTAGCCTTCAGAGTTTCAGTAAAGAAGCTTCATCACTGGGCTCGGAGGGCAGGGACGGGAGGGCGGCAGCTGTTTGCTATTCCCCTCGCGTCTCAGTGAACGTCTTTGGGAAGGAGGCTTTGCTAACGGGGCTCTTATCAAAACAGAGAGGTCCCTCCGCTCCCGTTACCCGTTTGCAGAGCACAGACAGGGATGTGCCGGCTTCCCACCGGCTCCACTGCGCCGTCACGCAAGTGGAGGGATTTGCCAAGAGCCCACCGCATCCCATCCTGCTCTTTGGGGACAATCTGGAGGAGAAAAGGAGCTGGCAGATGGATGTCAATCACCCTTCAGGATCTGTCCCCCCCCAGGGCACTCTTCAGAACCTGAGCCACGGGTTGCACAGAGTAGGGGAGCAGGTTTTGAACGTGTCTTTTTTCCATTCTTTCCCTTCTTTAGTGTTTATTGCCTTCAGAATTCAGCTACCAAAACCACAAGTGCATTTATCTTAGCCAGAAAAGCGAAACACTGTCCTCATAAGGCTGTTCTCAGGAGCAAATGGACTGTATCTTGTCACGTAGCAGTGAAGCTCAGAAACTAAGACACAGACCCAGCCATAAAGGAGAAGGTTTTGCAGTTAGCAGCAGCCTCAACCTCTGTCAAGAGGGAATTTGATTTGAAAAAGGAAGTGATATTCAGATTTCAGATTTTGGAGCCTCCCATCCCAGCTGAAGAAGGTTGGCTTTCAAGGTGTCTCCATAAGCTGTGTGGGGAATTCAAAGCTCTCAACTTCCCTCTAGACAGCCCTGCCTCACCAAGCTGCTCCAAGCTCAACCTTTGAGGTTTGGGCTTGGGAGCAATTGCTCTCTATCCTTTTAATCCAAGGTGAGCACATGGCAGGACTCAGGCTGGGAAGGGCCTCCAGAGGTCCGTGCACAGACCCCAAGTTGCAACGCCAGCTTCTCTACATGAAAAGGCCTGACAGGGATGTTTCTCAAGCCTATCACGGGCTAGTTTAGCTTTTGGAGTCACATGTTACCTGGGTTTTTTTTTTTTTCTAGGGCTAAAGTCAAGTTCAACTCGAGTTCGTAGCAGGGCTGTATATGATGATTACTCAAACATCTGTTAATTAACTAGATCCATTAATGCTATCTATCTGTGCAAATGAATCCTACCTTCCATTATGTTCTGAGGAGACGTTTTGTGTGTTTCAATCAAACTCCAGTACAAAATACAGAACAAGAGAAGGAAAGGCTCAATATAATCTGCATCTGTACGTGGTTTTGTTGTGAATTTGAATTTACTGGGTCTTAAGGCACTTTGTGCTGATGCCACAAAAAGCCACAAAATTTAGATTTGGGGCCATAATATAATACAGACATATCTCCCTTAGCTTGCAAACCCCTTTCTGACCTTCATTAACGCCCACAGGTATTTCTTTTACAGCAGTGGTTTAATCTCTTGGTACTCTGCAGAACTGCTAACGAATGGAGGTTGTGGGAGGGAGCCACCTCCTCCAAAACATGCTGCTACCTCAGGCATCTCTTGAGGTATTTGAAACACATCGAGACACATGTCAATAATATGAGCTGTCCTGATGCACGGTGTAATTTTCACTGGCAGGACAAAGAAATAGTGAGAATCCAACAACCCTGCTCTCAAATCGGGCAACGCACTCAACAACCATCTCTACGGCTCCCGGCTTGTTCTGTTTCTTCTCCGAGCACGTGCTCACAGGGCACGACGAGAGATCAGCGCTAACGGAGCCAGCGAGCCCTACGACTGCTCTGCGTCACATGGATTTATGATCTGCATCCTGTTACCAGCAAGTGACCCTGGCCCATACAGGTCCCCACACAGGAAAGGGACCCACCCCATCGCATGCAACCTCTGCAGGCATCTTCTGCGCGGGCTTTGAGGAATCAGTTCAACAAATTTAGCAGGGAACCAAGTGGTTTTCTCTAAAACTCAGCCACAAGCATTCAATCTCTTCCCAAGTTTTCAGCCATTCTCCTCATAGAATCACAGTCCGGTTTGGGCTACAAAAGACCTTAAAGTTCAGCTGGTCTGAACTGCCGTGGGCAGGGACACCTTCCACTAGACCGGGTAGCTCAAAGCCCTTTGCAGCCCGGCACCTACGCTACTCAAATTCCCACGTTCACCTCAAAAAAAGAGTGTAACTTCCACCTGGTCTGATCTGCCGTGGGCGGGGCACCCTTCCACTAGACCGGGTAGCTCAAAGCCCTTTGCAGCCCGGCACCTACGCTACTCAAATTCCCACGTTCACCTCTGGATCGGAGGGAGTTCCATCAGCAGGCTGGTGAGACACCAGGAGAAAGTAGGTCAGTGCCCTGTGAGCTCTTCGCAAGGGGTAAGATGGCATCTCAACATGGACATCCACCCCTTGCGACAGCCGTGAGCTCCACTTACCGCAGAGCTACTGCAGGGCATAAGAGACGTGGCTTTGCAGTGGCCACAGCTTCCCCTCCCCACACCTCAGCTGCTTCGGCGCGGTCTGAGGTTTGAGGAAACAGTGTTGAAAAGGAAGTCCAGCTGTGGACTCCACACACTAAAATACAATTTAAAAATAATTAGGGACCCGTTCTTGCTTTTCAAATTAGTCCCTGGGTGCCAGGCGCCCGGCAAAGGTTACAGTGGCAAGCTGCACTCTGTGATTTTGTTATTGATCTCAGTACGCTCCCTTAATGAGAGGTTTATCATCAATTCTCTTCATTTAAGTCTGAGCACACAAAGCCTATGCAGTTCCAGGGGAGGAGAAAAAAAAAAACGGGAGGGGTTGAGAAAAGCCTTTGAAGCTGCACTCTGTGATTTTGTTATTGATCTCAGTACGCTCCCTTAATGAGAGGTTTATCATCAATTCTCTTCATTTAAGTCTGAGCACACAAAGCCTATGCAGTTCCAGGGGAGGAGAAAAAAAAAAAAGGGAGGGGTTGAGAAAAGCCTTTGCATTTCTCCCTGGGTCCTGCAGAGTTTCAGGGGTAGAGAGACTCTGTAGGAGCCGCAACTCACACGCCTGTTGGGCAGAGGAATCATCCTGGGTCTCTTTACCTCCACAAACACATAAGTTGAAGCAACAAAAGTAGAATGAACAGCCCGAACGCATCTCTCGTACCCTGCAGCAGGCAGTATGTGAACGTGACGGGGTAGCACTCATTTATCACGCTCTTTAGTTAGTAGCGACCACGTACGTTCCCATTTATCCGCTGTTTAATTACGCTCAGCAGCTCCTTGCCCACATGCAGACACACCAAACGCCGTCATTCATCATTTCTGCGGTTTATGTCTTACTCCATTGCAGTTCGCTCTTGTCTTTACTAGAGTTTGAACAGGAGCTTTTGTCCAACCCTCCCTCTCTCTCTCTTTTTTTTTAACTCCTTATAGAAAAGAAGCCGCTTTCCCCCTCACCCACAGCACAGGCGTATCCTCTCCTCCATCCCCTAATCCCCGCACGCCCAGCCCACATCTGGCTGGCCCACATCTGGCTGCTGACGAAACCAGAGGGGAATTTTGTCATGTGCTTCAGAGCACCAGGATGGGGATTGGAGTCTCTGAAGGAAATGAGGCGAGGGAGGTAGATTTCCCAAGGATTTTACCCTCGGGGAAGAGTCCTCCATCATCCGCCGTGGTCTTACTTCCCCCAGCAAGACAAAGGCGATGCCAGAAGCCCGTCCCCGCGCTCCCACCGTCCTTACGGCCACACCACCTCTCCTCCCCCGGCACGCACCTACTCCTCCAACATTTTCTTTGCATTGTGCTCCCTCTCACTCCTCCTCCTCCCCCAGCATCTCATTTTCTGTCTCTCCCTGTCCCCCACCTCCCCCACGTTCCTCTGGGTCTATTCTCCTCCCGGTATATAACTCACATTAATGTCAATTGGAGTTATGCACGCGTACCGAGGGGAGAATGGACCTCTTGGAGCGGAGCTAATTAAGCTCTTCTTTAGAAGTCAGAGCCTGTAATCTCGCAGACATCAGTAGCCCGCTGTCAATCAAGGTGCATCCCGGGCTGCCAGCGATTGGTGCCTACCTGTTCGCTTCTGGGTTTCCGACAATCAACCGAGCGGCTGCGATGGGGGGGGGGAGGGGGGGAGGCCGACAGGGATTCGGCCTCGGCTCCAGCAAAGCCTTAATAGAGCCCCTTGAGTGGACTCTGATTTTTGAAAATACCCTAAATATGCACGTTCCCAGCTAAATTCTGACCCCAGTCAAACCTGCCTCACTCCCCCAGTGCCAGTGAACTGCATGTCTCGAAGGGAGACTCCTCCCCGTCTCTAGCAGCTGCCAGAAGATGAATCATAGAATCACACAATTAGTTTGGCTGGAAGAGACCTTTAAGATGCCCTGGGCAGAGACAGGACGAGAG
>NW_010419212.1:4756-8629 GCF_000710305.1 Buceros rhinoceros silvestris
GAAGTCCCCATCCCTGGAGGGGTTTCCCAGCCGTGTGGAGGTGCTGCTGAGGGACAGGGGGCAGGGGGGACCTGGCCGTGCTGGGGAATGGGGGGACTTGAGGAGCTGAAAGGGCTTCTCCAACCAAAATGATTCTGTGACTCTGATTCTACGATCACCTACCAGCTTGGCACAGTGGACACCTTCCTTCCACTGGCTGCAAGGCACATACGGTTGTGCCTTCAATTTTACAACGTTTCTGCCTCAAATTCTTTCTCAGTTACATCATAAAACCAAAGCACCATGAGAGGTGAGAAACACCCTGCTCCAAGCCACATCAAGCAACCTGCAGAACCTCTCTGCCTCTCCTGCCCCCACCACCGAGTTTTCCCGTCAGGAACCACTGGGAAAAGCAGCAGCCAACACACCACAGGAGGCTGCACTGAGCAACCACACCAGCTTTCTCCAGCCTCGTATTTGGTGAAACCCAACTGAAAAAATAAATGGTTTGCAAACACAGTCATCTAGTAACGAGCTGACATGGAGATCACACTGAATACCAAGTGAGGGGGTGGAATTATTTTAGGAGTTATAAAACGTCACTTTGGTGGTTACCCCAAAGTAATCCAGAAGGAAACGCACTGTGGTCTGCAACAGTCTGCAAACGTTCTGTTTTCCTTTGCATTTTTGAGGGATCCAAAACCTGCAGTATTGAAATCTCAGCTGTGAAATGAAAGGCATAAATATTGTATCAGACACACTCCCGGTTTAATACAGCTCAGGGAAAGGCGAAGAACCGGGGGCAGTCCCTGCAGCTTTGAACAGAAATAGGAGAATTTGAAATGTGTGCCTGCCTCGTACCCCAAAAAGGCCACTCGAGCTGTGAAAACACCGGTGCCCTTTTCCCTAAGGGCTTTCACAGTGTTTCGCTCCTCTCCTGACAGTGAACAGCGTTGCTGTCTAATTTAGTGCCCTATTCTGCCAGAGATTTAGAATGCAAAAAAACCCAGCGGGCTCAATTCGCCAAGGTGAAATGGGGAGAAAACCCACCGACTTTCATGAACTGGCTCATTTTCACCGGCTCCAGATTTGCCGCTCTGATTACACCGCACGTTCTGCAGGCGGGTGGCCGGTGGGAACAGAGAGATCGGGTACTACGAATTACTTCCCTTAGCGTCAGCAGAGGAAACCCAAAATACCAACAGAAAACCCAGCCCAGACTCACACTGCCCCAAAGTGAAAGTCATAGGAACCCTCGGTGACAGCCTGTAGCAGCCCAGAGTCCCCCAAACAGGTCCCAGCTCCTCTAGGAAGGAGTGACGGGCTCTAGCGAGGAGGTGGCAGGGGGCCCTGGTGGCTGCAGGAGCAGGAGAGGAAGAAACCCCCATTCCTTCCCAGAAATCTCACCCTTTGGGCAAAAAGACTTGAGGTTTCACAGCTCACGGGCTGCGGGGACTCTGCCCACGGGGTGGGAATGGGAGACACAAGGAACCTCCCTATGTTCGCGACATTTTATGTGACGGATTGTCCATCACTCGATGGATTTGATCACTCACTTTACCAGCAAAAATCCACTTTCTGTGCAGTTTTCCACGTGCCCTGAGCTGTACGTTGGAGACTGATGCTGGACGCTCAGCTCCCCGGCTCCTCATGCCCCGAGCCAGGATGGCACCTTCTGCCCGGGGGATGCTGGAAAAGGCCCCTCTTGCCCTTTGCGGGCGCGGGCGGTGAATCCGAGCACTGGCCCAGCCTGTCTCCCAGGCCCTCGTTCACCTGGCAGGTTCTCAGCCACAGCTCTCCAGCCTCTCCTCAAAACCTCACCCGTGTCGCCCCAAGCCACAGCCTTGACAACCGCAGCCGTGCTTGTGCTTTTTCATTTACTGTGAAATTAATTTAATTATGAAGCGCTTTGTTATCCCCAGACTCAAAACACCACAGAAGCTCTTGGCAAATAAATATAATTTCTTGACAATTGCCAGGGTTTTGTCTGCAGTTATTAAAGCAAAGAGACTTGATTTCGGTCTTTCCCACTAAGGTTTGGGGGTTTTTGTTTTAATTCACCGCCTGGCACTCGCAGAAGACAGCTGCTAGGGGATCCTGCAGGGATCTCAAACAGCACAGAAAATGCTCCACAGCTAATTAAATTCTGCTTATAGATCAATCGAAAAAATCCCACCATCCAGCACAGGTTTGTAGACACGTCCCTGCCTGGCGCGGGCACCATCAAGTTGTTAAGAGGCTGTTTTGGGGGGGTTCTGCTGAAATTAAACCCCATTGTCCTAAAAATGCAGGTCAAGAAATTAATTCCTATGAGAGAGTAACACTGTGTGGGACACAAGAGCCTTGCACCCAGGACGAGCAATCCTGAATACATTAAATTATTTGAATAATTAAAAAAAAAAATCTTTATTATAGGATCGGACATAATGTTAGAGCTCTGGCAGGAAAATCCTTCTGAGGTTAATTCTGCTCAGAAGAAAAAATTGCATTAACTTTATTTAGGTTTTTTAAGCCCGAGAGCTCACCACTGAACACTTGTTCAGTTAATACAAGGCTTGGAGATGACATGACAGCAAGTGCTGTAACTAATTAAACTCTAAAATTTCATCATATGAGCCAAACCCAAGTCCTCCATCATTTGCCTTATTACCACATCTTGGACAAAAAAAAAAAAAAATACTCTGGGTTTCTGGAAATGCTGTTAGTGTTCTTAGAGCCCCTGGTTTCATGGTGACCTTCCTGCAGTAACTGGGTTATACTTTTATTCACCGAGCTCAGACCTTGGTGCCTCCCTCCCTCTGATAGTAACCCAGCACCTGGAAACCTCCCCAGGGTCCCTCACCTACAGAGCGTACACTGAGAGTAATGGGGTGTGTAGGTACACCCGGCTTTATCCACACTGATCCACCTGTACCAAAATCCCTCTGAATCAACGATAAAGTTCCAAACAACACTTTGAACCAAGCTGCTCCCAACTGCCACCATCGACACGCCACACAGGCTCTGCCAGACGCTGACCAGGGCGTGAATCCTGAGCATCTCCACTGCAAACAGAGGAGACGCCCTCAGCTCAGGAGCAAATCAAAGATAAAGGGAAAAACAGACCTTTCTGCCCTCCGGGCCCTCGGTGAAATGAGCTTTTTTTAAGTTAAGGGGATGTTTTGTGGCCTAATGCTTCCAACTCGAATCACATGCAGTTTCAGAAACCCTCCAGGACCTTCCTTGGAAGATTCTCCAAGGAGCTGGGGGGACTGGGCTCCCCCAAACAGGCTGCCCATGCTCCCCGTTATGGACCTGATGGTTCTTCTCTGGCTCTCAGCAAAGTCATTTACTGGTTTCCTACTGCAGGAACAGCTCCTGAGGTCACTGCACCAAACCAGCGCCTGGCACGCACGGGTCCTAGATGGGACTTGCCAACTCCTCCGCTGCTGGTTTTTACAGGGGGGAGTGGAGCAAGATTCCAACCTCCTTCCGTCCTGCCCTCACAAGAATCTTTTTTCCCCCAAGATAAAGCAAAAGTGCTGGATACACAGAGAAGGACAGGGAGAACCAAAAGCTGCCGTCAGTGAACAAAACAGGCGCGTCTTGGCCGTGCAGTAAATAGGATTCCCAGCCCCGACACCACACACGAGAAGGACAAATGTTCTGCCATAATAAAGTGATGTATTACACAATTGCTACTAATAAAATTGGACCCAAGGCTTATTCATAAATCCTCCAAAAAGTACTTAGGAAAATTGCAGGGGCCAAATCCTGCCGCTCTTGTCAGAAAATACACCCCCTCGAAGCCACGTGAGCTCTGAGTGGCTGAGCCGTGCAGATCTTGGTCTCCACTGCCTGCACACTAATGAGTCCTGCCTGCATCTCTCCCAGCTATTGATTTCCAGTCTCCAC
>NW_010419212.1:8761-12375 GCF_000710305.1 Buceros rhinoceros silvestris
TCCATCAAGGCAATCAAGGTCCTACTTAGGGGAGAGCAATTTATCGCTTAACTCTCATAAGACAAGTGACACAAATTTCAGATCCTCATATACTCTCCCCCATCATTCACGGAATAATATTGAATTGATCCGGATCAGGTGTCTTGTACCATCCTCAGCTTATTGTCGTTTTGTCCTCCGTGATTTCCACACTGCCCCAGGACATAAAGCTCAAAGTCACAAGACACCTCGTGCTCCTTGCTAAAGCCAGAGCTGTCACCTGCCTTACACGCATTGCTTGTGCCTCTGATGTTTCACTCCTAGGGAGGGCTGGTTTAGCAACCTGGCCATGCAGTAGCGAGATTCAATCACCTATAAAGGGCCACGGGTGTGTGTGACATTCCCAGGTCTGTTGGGGTGTAGATGTTACCCAACCCTTATCCAGACAAATGTCAGTAATTCCTATAGAGAACGGCGTAGAGATTCAGAGAGTCATTTAGGTTGGAAAAGACCTTTAAGCTACTGAAGTCCCCCCCGTTCCCCCAGCAGTGCCAGGTCCCTCCTGACCCCTCTCCCTCAGCAGCACCTCCACACGGCTGGGAAACCCCTCCAGGGATGGGGACTCAACCTTGGCAACCCTGCCTTGGCAATTATTCTCTGTCAGATTCGGTTAAACACCTTGTGAGATGCGTCACCACAACCTCACGGTTCAGCTAGCAACGGGCACCAGCCTGCTCACCAGCCCTGCTCCTCTGCTGCTACAGAGAGCCCTTAGCGAGTCCTCGTAGGGTCGGTCTTCCTTTACTCAGAGGCAGAAGAGGGTCAGCCAGGGAAATTTGGTCCCTCTAATTTGGTCTCAAGCAGGCGTGTCAGTGTTGGTGCCTACTGAGGCAGTCATCAGCCTGAAGCCCTTCAAGCCTGCTGGGGCCAAGCTGCCTGCCCAGCCATGGCACTAACCTGACAGGATTCTCTTCTGGAGATCTTTGAAGTCATCCAATTTACTGCAGTGACTGAAGAGGGAGCTTAGGCTCCTTACATCTGCTGGGAGGAGAGGGCAGAGAGCTGGGGGGGTTCACCTGGAGCAGAGGAGGCTGTGGGGAGACCTGAGTGCAGCCTGTCAGTGCTGCAAGGGGCTGTGCGAGAGCTGGGGAGGGGCTTTGAGCAGGGGCTGTGGGGACAGGACAAGGGCTGATGGTTCCACTGACAGAGGGAGAGTCAGAGCAGAGAGAAGGGAGAAATGTTTGACCCTGGGGGTGCTGAGCCCCTGTGCCAGGCTGCCCCGAGAGGTGGCAGCAGCCCCATCGCTGGCCCCATGGCAGGTCAGGTTGGCCCTTGGGGCTCTGAGCCCCCTGCTCTGGGGGCAGATGTCCCTGCTCCCTGCAGGGGGTTGCGCTGGGTGAGCTCCGACGGTCCTTTCAACCCCAAACCATCCCGTGATTTTATGGTTCTATAGTGAGGCCATTCCCAGAAGCGCGCAGAGCTGTCCTCACCCCTCCCCATGCGCAGATGGCAGCACTGCGTCTGAACTGGAGCTGGGTACTGGGCTGGGGGAACAACCCAGTACCTGAGCCCCTAAATAGTTTGGTGTCTCATCCACAGCATTCAACTAAGGTGCAAATTTGCAAGAGAGAGCAGCAAATACTTATGAGAAAAGTAAAGTGCAAATAATTACAAGCACTTATTTATTATGCACTTGATTTGTTGAAATAGTTGACTTCTCTGTTCTGGTTTCAAGGACAATCCTCTTTTAAAACAATAACAATGAAAGAAAAAAGCCAAAGCATTCCAGTAAACCAAGGGACAACGTTCAAAAGCCTCCTTAGTCTTTCAACGAACACAAAAATCTCCCGCAGACAAGTCCTGTGGATGCAACTTTCCTTCCCCAAATCAGCCCTCAGACCAACAGCAAAGAAACCGCTGGATCGAGGAACCCACAGGCATGACCAGACAAGCGACTAGTATCTGTCCGGCTCAGATCCGAGAAGCCAAACACTGATTCTCCATCCAAAACCTGATCCCTTCCCTACCCTTGGGAGCAAACCCAAAGCAATTTCGCCTTCAAAAGGCGTTAGATCTGTACTACCACCCAAGCACCACCGTCCCTCTCCATCACACGCCAAGGACTTCTGACCATCAATAAACTGGAAACTTTGGGGAAAATATTCCTGTTGGCAGCAAAATATTTGTCACATGTCAACGGTGCGCAGGTAAATGGGGGTGGTAATGGGATTTATGCTGCAGTAAAGCACTGAAAAGCTTCACAGCTCCCTGAAATAGCACAAATAATTCAGCCTCCGGGCTGGCCCGGCACTGATGACGTTAGGAATATGACGCTCACAGTCCTCAACAGCAGGCACATCTGCCCAGGCCTGATAAATGCCCGTATCCCACGACTGGGGGAGGACCATCAGCTCTCAGGTGAGATAAATACCCTTCAGCAACACCATCTTCTGCTCCTGGTACCACAAACAACATCCACCGTCTTCCCTTTGCTCCAGGGGCGCATCCTCGCACCCATCGCTACTCCCCCATCTCTGCTCACCAGCACCAGCAGCACTAGAGAAGGCTTTTCACCTGCAAAACCTACTGCTCCTCCAGAAATCCCCTCCCCGGGTGGATAAACAGGGTGTAAAAGTCCATCAGTCGCGGCTTTTCGTTGGCTTTGACAGCCCAAAGGACTGATGGTGAATTCACATCACACCATCCCCGCTCTCCCACAGCACTGGTCACTCCTGGAAGTCACCTCCCAATTTTTTTGCTATGTGGTTTGTTATTTACACATCAGGCACTTGTAGGAGCATCCATCAAACACTTGATCTCTGAGCTCGGAGATGCAGCACAGCCCTGAGCTCATCTATCAGGGCAGCCCAGCACGCGCACGGTTCGAGATTCAAAGCAGCTCTCTTCAAAAACATCGTGCTTTGGCTTCTTGCGGCGGGCGATTAATTTTAAGAACCAAATTTGCATAAAATCTTTTCAATCTATTCGCAACTGAAACAAGCAACGAACAGCTCTGAGCGCTTGTTTACAACTGGGTGCCAACCACAAAAACGTCCACCTAACTGAAACCACAAGTCCCGAGTACGAAATTTGAAGTATGACTTGAAAGCTCGTGTGTTTGCTGAAAACAACTTACTCTACAGAGGAGAAATACCCAGCGCTGCTGGTGGCCTTATGGAGCGCACATAGCGAGGTGTCCACACGGGTGTGCGTGGGGTGGTGGAGAGAAAGGTTCTGTCACTGAGACCTCTTCGGAGATACGGGCAAATTGTCCCTTTTGGGGTCAGTGAATGCGAATGCAAACATGAGGCTGACAAAGAGGGGGGGAAATGAAACATGCAGATGGTGTATTTTATCCAGCTGAAATTATTCACAAGTTGTCCTTGACTTTGACCTGAAAGTGTAAAGACTGTGGTCAGCAGCACCAGGGCAGGGACCATCCCCCTGCTTTGAGGGCACTGTCTGGTTGTGATGAGGTTCCTTGGAGCAGCTTTCTCGTGCCTTGCTTCCCAGCTTACAAAGGGGGCAAGATAGCTGAAGAGTTTGAAAATTGACGAGGAGAGAAACAAGTGCTGGGAAAGCCACAAGTAACATCTGGGATGAGGGTGGTTCCAGGCTGGTGCTCAGGGAGCTAC
>NW_010419213.1:0-2591 GCF_000710305.1 Buceros rhinoceros silvestris
GGGTCGTTTCGATCGGGAGATTTTATGTGTACTGGTATACTTTCATCTATTTGTCTATTAATTTCTCCCTTTATTTCTTTCTCTTCCTTTTCCAGTCCTGTTTAACTTTGAAAATGATTTTATTTTGGCGGCGTTTTACTATTAAACTTTTTCTGTTTCTCTCTCTCGTATATATAGTCTGTGTGTTATCATTTCCTTTGCCCGACTAAAGCCTTAATGAGCTTGTTAATGTGCTGATAAGCCATTAACAAGCATCAAAAGTTTCTCTTGTGTGTGGTTTGGCTGGTTTGCTTTTCCAGCTGACACACTAGTTCATCACATCCCTTTCAGTGGGAAACAGCTCCCCTTTTCAACCTGCGACAGTTACTAAGGATCAAAGCGTGCTGGAGCATTCGTTGTTGTATTTGGCAGCTCCTCTGCTGCGGTGTGTGTGGACACCGTTTTGTTAAACGGGTAGATGTAGCTGGCACAGGTAGATGCCCTTTGGCACCGTCGTCATTCTAGAGACAGCGTATCTACAGAAGTAAGTGTCATAAAACCTGCATGGTTCATAAACCGACTTTTATTTCTTTCTTAGATGCTCTTTGTCTCATTGCCCTGTATACCAGTTAACGTGGCTGGAAAAGTCTTCCCTTTGCCTTGCAAGCAGGAAAGAAGCCGCACATGGTACATTTTCGCAGATGGATGTAGAATTTACCCACAAAGCTTCCTCTGACCTGAAGATTCACAAAAGTTTCCCCTTTATAAATGTGGATGTTAGATTGAAGACTAGATGTAAATGTCAGATAAATAACTGTAACCTCTGAAGTCTGGATAACATCTTGTCAAGTAAACTAAGGTCCAGGGAAGGCAGCATGAAGAAATCTGTGGCGGCTGAGGACTGAGTGGTTTATACAGAATATGACAGCAAGACCATATTTATGCAGACAAATGCTGTCCCCTGCTTTGCTGTTCTGCGTTTAGCTGCTGCCCTAGGTGGGGTTTGCCCTTGCTTTCAGAAATCCTTGACAAGCATGCGCCTGTGCATGGCTGAATTTTAGTGTCCCCTTTAAAAGCAGGTATACAAAACTGCAGACACAGTTCCGGTGTTGCTCATGCCAATGCCACAAGCTGAGCTAAAACCACCTTCCCATTCTTCTTACTACGTTGCACTTGCTTAGGCACAACCAGTTGCTGGAGAGCAACAGGTCAAACTGAGAGTTAACACAGACAGATCGGTTGTGCTTGGGAGAACTGGGCTGCATTAGTCTTTATCCATATGTACCCTTTTGTGCAGGAGGCTAAATCGATGGTTACGGGTATCTGAAATGTAGAAGCTGATTGGGGAAGAAATCCATCTTTTTTTCTGCAGCATGCTGGGGAAATATTCCTGTGTAATTAATGACGTTCTGTTAGGGTTTTCCACCTTTAGAGACTGCTTTGCCCTGTTGCACTACTGAATGTGCACTACTGTAAATTCCAACTGGCCACAGAGAGGAATGAAAATACACCACTGCACTACTCAGAATGACCTTACCACTTACATGATCAGGCTAATGAAACCAAGCAAGGAAGCAGCAAACATGCTCTTTCCTCTGCTGGTGTAAACCCAAGGTGATGCTACAGCCTTGAATGGAGAGCTTCCAGAGCATGCACTGTGTGTGCTAGCATACACTGAGAGGGCGCTCTGCCCTCCTGATCATTACTAATTATTATTAAAATCTGATTCTTGTAATGTTTTATTTACCTTATGTAGCAGGTGCTTTTTGTGTTGCATGTGTCAGACACTTGAGGACAACGCACTCTGTGAGTATTGCTTCAAGAATGGAGTTCTTCCCTGTTGTGGTGTTGGCAGTCTGGCAGGATGACAGTACCGGGAATGAAAAGCGGAGAGGGCGAACCGAGACGTGTTCTATAGCCATGCAGGGCCTGCGTCTCATCACGTCTTGTTCCTCATGATGGTGCCGCTCCCGATCTGTGTCTCATCGCGTCGTGTTCCTCGTGATGGTATCACTCCTGATCTCTAAATGATTCCTGGTTTGCAGAATCAGGTCCATAGTAACTGTGGCAACTCAAACCACAGAAAGCAACTTATGACCTCAAACTGAGGTGGCTCCTCTCTGAGTATTAGTGGGGTAGGTTTTTTTTTTCTCATAGCAAGCTGTGTTAATTGGCCAAGAAAAGCAAGCAAAACAACTGTTCTTTGATTACAGCAGTGCTTTGATGTTGGTATTTTACCCTGACCTAATCTCAGTCATAGGAAAAACCCAGAAGTTGGGAACTGAAATGCTGACACTTGTAACAAATTTTGTCATTAAAGCACTAAATATTCTTTTGTTGCTTCACTACAAAATCTGACCTTGATTTTCAGTCCTCCTACAGGCCTGTCTTTTCAGACTTTGCTTTGCCTGTGGGAGCATGTGAACAGGACAGATAGGGTGCAGGGGACTCCTCAGCAAGGCGTGCCGTTGTTTGCAGGTTGCAGTTAGACATGAGCTGCAACAATGCACAAGAAATTGTCATTGTGTTCTCTTCTCACCTACTCTTTGATAGGTAAAGAAAACTTTGTTTGTTTCTTTAAATAATTCTGTTGTTTATCAGATGCTGACATC
>NW_010419213.1:2721-3526 GCF_000710305.1 Buceros rhinoceros silvestris
AGAGGAAAGATTTTTGAAATCTCTCACACACAGACTTTACAGGTTTATTCTATCATTTACCATTGCACTGGGTCTGAATCACCCTGCAGCCTTCTGGTGAAGCAGGGCTTCAATTTCTGTCATTAAAAAGCCCATTTGTTAATTTAAAAAAGAAACAGGTTCAATCATTCTGGTTCATCTTTAATTTCTCTTCAGCAAGCAAATGAGAACAGCAGCCAAAATCTTTTGTCTCTATCACAGCTGAATCTTAAGAGGTGAGGAGGAAATAATTTTGTCACATTGCTCCTCTCTGGAAGAGGCCAAACCACTTAGTGAACATGAGAGGCTTAGGCATGAAATAGACACTGGGCTGCTCTGGTGTGTGAGGACTGACATGCTTCCCAGGACAGTCGGAAGATCTTTTTCTGGGTCTCTGGAGAATCACAGACATCTGTGAGTTTGGGCCACTGGTAAGCAGGACTGTTAGAGCTCTGTGTCCCTGAAGCGGCTGGACCCTTCCAAGGGCTGTGTGAGAATGAGGGCATTTGCCAGAGCAGGAGTTGGGCTCAGAAGTCCTAGTCCTCCAGCCTCCGACTCGCTTCTCCCTGTGGCAGACAGTCTGTCCCTGTGTCTCCCCCGGCCACACGCCACTTGTGCTCGAGCTGGTTTCCAGAATAGCTGGCGTGAGACAGGCTGCCAGCAATATGGAAAGCCCTGTCTTGTGGATAACTCCCAGTCTGACCTTTTGTGCTGAGCCAGTTACCAGCAGCTGGGGAAGGTCCATCATCAAAGCTTTCTCTCCTCAGCGCAGGCATGCAGATGCTTT
>NW_010419213.1:3684-6424 GCF_000710305.1 Buceros rhinoceros silvestris
CGCTTTACAGCCCACGGAGGTGTGCTCAGCCAGCGCACGGAACTGGAGCCTTCTACAGTAGTCGTCTCGTCAGGCTTCATACAGCTGTTGGGGAGGTCCTCTTTGGGTTTTGTTGGGCTGGGTTGTTTGGGGGACGGGAGCTGGTGAGCTCTGCCTCTGTGGCCCTCCCAAGGGTTTCCTGGTGCCTCTTGCCGCTCCATGACATGGCAGCCTTTGCCTGCTCCCGCGTGAATGTGGTATCGGGTCCAGGGCAGGGGCACAGGAGAGCAGTAGGTCATTCATTCCGTAAAGGCCATTTGTCGGGGTAAAGAGCTAAATCCTGGTTTACTCAGGCAGGTCTCTTTCTGGTAGTACCTAAACAAACCCATTTTAATAATTACAGCATTTTCCCGTGGTATCGGGTCCAGGGCAGGGGCACAGGAGAGCAGTAGGTCATTCATTCCGTAAAGGCCATTTGTCGGGGTAAAGAGCTAAATCCTGGTTTACTCAGGCAGGTCTCTTTCTGGTAGTACCTAAACAAACCCATTTTAATAATTACAGCATTTTCCGCATACTTCCTTTACATTTTTGCAGACCACACAGCAGCATTAACTGCCTGCCCTTGCAGTGTCCCAGACAGAGTGGAGCACCCAGGGCTTGTGTAGTAATGCTGATGATGCTGAGTAGCTGTTGTGTTTCTAACCGGAAGAGCTCCGTGTGGCTCTGTGTGAGCGTGTTGTCTCGACTGTAGAACACTGGCTTTTGGTTCTTGTTGCAAGTGAAAAATAGCCTTTCAGAGAGTAGAATTATTTCGCTTTACTAACAAAATGTAACGTTTCTCGATGGAACAGCAGGCGACATTGGGCAAACACGTATCATGATGCAAAGATACCGTCGCCCCAGCAGTGCACAGACCCTTGTCAGAGAGAAGATCTTTTGTCCTTCGATGTCCTTCGGTTGATTGGGAATTCCTTTCCACTTCCAGCGCTGATAAGGGCAGCGTAACACTTGCTCTAGCAGCTGATCCAGCAAAGGGAGCAGTTGTTTTTGTGTTTCTTGGAGGATAATGCAGTGCTACTGCTACATCTTTACAGCTCTGTCATGTTACTGCCAAGAGAGTATTTGATTTTCTTAAAAAAACAAACAGACCGACCGCAAACCTTGCTTTTTGTGGTCAGCCCCTCACAAAGGCCCTGGACACTGTTCAGTTCTTTCTATTGAATAATTTCAGCATAAGGCCCTTGTAAAGTTTGCTCTAAAATGGATTCAGTCCAAACCTTTTGTTGGTTACTAAAGAACAAGTTATAGACAGTAGATCTTTCTTTCTTGGTTAATATGTATAAGCTCCTTTTACAAGCTCTGTCCTAAGTACATTCAGTTAATTACTCAAGGCTTCTTGTTATGTGGAGCCACTGCTTGTAGGGGAAGTGAGACTGCTTTTGAGAAAGTGCAAGCAGTTCCTTGTGACTGTTTTGCTCCCCGTTGCAGGGCTCAGCCGAGCACTGCTTGTTCCTTGCTCCCGAGGGGAGACCCTCGCTGTGGCTGATTCTCTTGGTGTTCCAGCACAGGGGAGGAATAACTGGCATGAGGTGAACCATGCAGGAATGAAATCCTGCAGCATGAGAGGGGAGTTTGGGCGGCTGCCAGGGCAAGGGGAGTCGAGCAGAATTCTCCGCTTTCCCATCTGGCTGGTCCTTTCCAGACTGGATTGGAGCTGTGCAGGGCTGCAGAGGTGGTGCTGGCTGTCACAGGACACTATATGCTTGTTTGTCCGCAAAGCAGGTCACCAATATTTTCAGCTGAGTACTGTAAGCTCGTGGTGGTTTGGATCTGGTTTTTGGCATAGCTGCCAGCTGATGGGCAGCCTTGCTGCTTCCAGTAGAGCCTGGCTGTTCCTGAAAGGGCTGGTACGTAACTTTACTGTCCCCCTTCTCCCAGCCCAAGGGAACAGCAGCCGCATTCTCACCTTTAGGGAACGGCCCTTGGCATCGAGGATCCCTGTGCCCTTCCTTAGGGTGCCCAAGAAGGGGTGTGCTGGAGAAGCCTGAGCCTGGTTAGCAGGTAGAGAGGACTGAAGGCAGGCGTGTTGTGAGCAGGCTACAAGGGCTTCTGCCCTTCCGTTAGTCCTGCTCCCCTGGTGCAGACCAGGAACTTCTCATGCTGAGAGAGCACTGTAAGAGTCCTTCAGCCTCCCTTGTTCCCTGGCACTGGGCACGGGGAGCAGGGCAGAGCAGTTCCTGATGTGCTGTCTGCTCTGCTGCTGCCCGGGCTGGCTGTGCTGGGCTGCTGGTGTCCAGGTGCTGTCGTGGCCCATGGACACGCAGGTGACCGGCCAAGGTGGCTCACGTGCTCTGGGCACGCAAGGCAAGAACTGCTTTTCCTCACATGCCGTATTAGTACAGAAAGTGGAGGTTTAATGTTAATCCCCCAGAGAGCTGCCGCAGGAGCTGCCTGTTGGCATAGCGATTAGAGCCGGGCGGTCAGCGAAGGAGCGCTGCAGCTCTGCTCTGGTGCCGAGGGAGCATGTGTTCTCCGTTGGAGCGAGGAGAGCTGGGCCTGGCCTTGAGGCTTGGCTTTGGGCAGAGGCACAAGCCAGAGGACGGGCTCTCAGGGTTGCTGGTTTGCGTTCCTGGCCCCAGCAGGACACAGGTCAGTAACCGGGTCAGGAGTCCGGCGTGCCCTGAGCAGACACCACGCGGCACCGTGGGCATGGGACAGAACCCTGTGTGTGGCTGTTCCTGCTGCCGGTAGCCGTGTCCTT
>NW_010419213.1:6520-8536 GCF_000710305.1 Buceros rhinoceros silvestris
TTTCCCTCCTCCCGGAGGAGGCTCAGTCGTGCTCCTGCACAGGACAGAGCTGCAGCATCTGTGGCAACAGTGAGATGTTGCTGGCTGTAGTGGCCTCAGAGTACAGATGCTCCTTTGCTCCAGAATGAAGGAACACCCAGTGTCAGAGACGGTTCCTCTCTGCAAACTGCAAACCAAGTGACCTAATTCAGCACGGCAGCAGCTCTGGGAGTGTCCCTGAGCTGGAGCTGACTCATCACTTCCAGTGTTGTGGAGATTGGAGCCTTCAGGCCCTAAGGATTTCACTGTTTCTTTATTAATTTTAAATTGATTAAAATGAATTTTTAAAGTATCAGGAGAGACTTGCCTAAAGAAATGGCTGTAAAAAAACCGAAGGAAATAGCCGGTCCATGGGAGTTCACTGTGTTTAACAATCTGGCTCATACAACTGTGAGCACCCATTGCAGCTTGGACAGTCTTATGTCAGCTGTTCTGTCCTGGTGGATTAGCACAGGCAGGATTGATCCTTCATTATTGTAAAAAAGTGAAAATTATAAACTGGTGTGCTCATACCCAGCACAAACCCACCAGTGTCCCCATCTGTGGCAGGACTCCACTTCAAGGCTTTGTCCAGAAGTCGAGGTCTCCTGGGGAAGTGCATCCCTGCAGGAGCACCCTGTTCTCTCCCACCATCGCCCAGTGCCCGACAAATCTCCTCTTGTGGTCCAGAGACTGCCTGGAGCAGCCTGTGGGGCGTCTTGTACCAGAACAGGCTGCTGGGTCCTCTGCCCAGCCTCCGTGTAAGGGTGCCATAGTGCGTGTAGGCAGTAACAGATGGGTGGAGGATCCTCCTTCGCGCCGTCACAGGGCAGTTACAAGCCAGCTTTTCCCCGGGCCATTCTCACCTGCTGTTCATGCCCCCACTCCGCCGGGTGGAAGCTGCCTTACGCTGTGAAGCGAGAGGATTCCTGTCCTCATGGTTTCCATCTGCTCTGATGTAACTGTGCAAGTCCAGGCTATGCAGATATTTAAAACTTTTCCCTCTGCCTCTCCCCTTTCACAGTGATGGGAAGGTGGGTACACTCGTACCACCCAGCCAACAGCCCCGGGACGCCTGCAGACCCACCTGAGCCAGCACCAGTGAGGACTCCCTCATGGACTCCAGATATGTAGGAACCCCCTTCTCGAAGGCTACGGAAACAGGGTCAGAGTGCTTTCCACATGGGGAATTCTCCCTGGAGGTTCTTCCTCGGTATCACACCTCCTGCTTTGGTGAGGGAAGGTGGGCAATGACATTCACCTCTGTGGTGCTGCACTGCAAGGAAGCAGCGCAGGGTCTGGCCCTGAGTTGTCATAGGGGTCTCCATTCCGATGGAGGTCAGCGCTGGCTTGGAAAGTGTAGACAGTAGATCAAGTGACAAATCTTTTTGTCCTGTAAATACCAACAAATTGAAAAGGGAAAAAAATGGCCGGTGACAAGCTCTGTGGTACTTCAGAGGAGACAGGGGTGGAAGCTGAGAGGAGTGAAGGAGCCAAATATGGGGTTCACCTGTAAGTGATGAAGCAGCAGGTTTTGTCAGTCCCTTTTATGTCTATCTAAAAAGAGAGACCTATTTCAATGAAACTAAAGAATAAAAATTAAAAAAAAAAACAGAAAGCCTCTACAAAAACAGTTTGACACTTGCTGTTGATTGAAGTAAGGGAGCATGCAGAGTTCTAAGACGTTTCATAAAGGCATCTTTGGTCTGCTTTAAAAATCCCTCCAAAAGATACAGCGATACTGCCTCTATCACCTGTCTGTCTCTCCTGTCTCTAGGTCTCAAAAGCTGAACAGCTCTACGTTCACATGCCAAAGCAGAACCCATTTGTCCTCGCTGTGCCCCATGCTCTGCTGGCAGCCTTGCCTGCGGTGCTGTAAAGCAGATATTGGAGTGGGAGAGTCTGGCTGATGGGAGACACGTCGCTCCTATTCACTGCCTTGAGCACCAAGTGATGTCAACTGATTTGGCTGGAGAAGCCCTATTTCCCTCGTCCTCT
>NW_010419213.1:8625-34587 GCF_000710305.1 Buceros rhinoceros silvestris
ACGACCAGGTAGGACAGGTTTGTTCTGAGGTCTTGATGTCCCACAGCCAGCAGCAGAGCTGTGTCCTGGGTGGGTCAGCACCTCCACGATGTGCTCCCTTTGGCTTCACCTCGCAGACCAGTGAGAGATGACAAAGGACCGGTTTGTTTCCTGTGGCATGTGGACTGATGTTTTATCTGAGAGCGGCTTATGTTTTAATTATTTGCGACCAAGGTGGTTTCCAAATTAATAAATGATACTAACAAATTCCATCCTGTCCTTAAACTGTCTCGGATTTAGTGGTTTACTCAAATTACGACATTATTTAGTAGAGTGAGAACACTGCGTTACAGAATATTCTTGCTTCATTCATTTTGTCAATGGCAGTTTTAGTCTCAGTTATTCATAACACATCATCATGTACTCGTTAATTTACAGTAGCATATTTCTGTACAGTAATGAAATTAGTGATGTGAGACTTACCGCAGCACTTGCTGTTTACACTTTGCTGAGAAATATACACATTAATCATGTGCATATTAAATGCCTTTGAAATTATACAGACTCAGCTGGAGGGTTAAGGTGTTTTAGACTTGCTTGTTCTTCATGTAGTTAAAAATAGTGTCAGCTAAGACCTGATCCTAAAGAAGTACATGAAGTCAGTGCAGCTATTCATGGAAGGAAGGTTCTGGCAGTGTGAAATTCTTCCAGCCTCTGTAGGGCCAGACCTTAGCCAGCAGATGTTAAAGAGCACCTTTCACTGATTTAAGGACAATGTTCTTGTATCATCATCATCATGGCCTGGCTTCGTGAACGAAGATCTGGGAAGGGCTTTTCCCACGCTCACTGCAAGCGATGAGTGCACCCTTCGATCCTGCGTGGTGGATTTTTTAGGTGAGGCGCAGTGTGCGCGGAACTGGCTCCACCCTTTACACCTGAGGTTCATCTGCCAGGGCCTAGCGAGCTTGGACGGTGACAGCGAAGTCCTCAGGTCGTAGGTTTTGTTAGAGTGTCCTTCTCTTAGATGATGGATGCCTTACAGGGCTAAACAAGCTCCCTCTGCCCGGGTTTGGAGTCAGAGTTGTCCTCCTAGGATGGCTGCCCGAAGGCTAGTGAGCCCATCCTGCCCATGGACACACTTTGTCTGACCCTTCAGCTGAGACCTGTCTGGCCTGGGAGACCCTGCTGGAGGCACATGCCACCACCAGCACAGCTCTCAACCCCACAAGGGCACACAAGCTCCTTCCCCACGGCAAGGGGGTGCCCGTGAAAGAGTCGCTGCTCTACCTCCGGACATCACAGACCTGGGCATGGGGCGGCCGGGGCCTGCCAAGAACGGGAGTCCTGGAGGTCAGTTCTTGTATAAGGTTATCTTAGTCCTCTTTCCTTCCAGTTAAAAGGTACCTGCCCAGACTGCCTTCCCTGTCCCTAGCAAGTTGCTGCAGTCTGTTTAAGCTCTGCCGCTGTTGACTATGAGCACAGCTGTAAAGGTCAGAGAAGCGCTGGTCCTGTGGGCCTGAAAAATGACTCTGACAAAACAAAAAGCTGTCAGAGTCACAAGGCAAACAGACTTGAGAACAGAGAAAATATTTTTTCACATTTTTTGAGTTTTATCACTCAGCTGTGCTATTTGTAGTGGTAGTAGACATAACATTTGCAGAAAGAAATGTGACAGATCTATTCAGCTGGCAATACTGAGTTTCTCTGTACTGATACCACATCTTGCCAACAGCTCCTATCCTGTGGTGAAAGTGGTGTGTAGTTACCTAACAAGACAACTGGCTTCTTCATTAGGCATTTCCATTTATTTGAGCTGGAGATAAGACATGCCCAGATATGCCAGGAATTAAAGCAACCCAACACGTCCGTTCTTGTTTGGTGAAAATGCTGCCCCAAATTCTCAGAGCAAAACAACTGTATTCTCTGTACTGTCACAGGTTCTGCCTTTTAGTGGTAATAGCTGTCAAGCATCAAAAAACCCACAACAAAACGAAGAAACCAAAACAACTGGGGATATCCTTCCTAGCAAGTGCCCTACCTTAATCCCTGTTTTGCTTCTCTTAGCTCCAGGCTAAGGATGCTGCTTCTGAAACAGAGTGGAGTGATTCACAACCTCCAGCTATCCCAGCAGCAAATGGCCTCCCAGGGTTTGGTTTTCCTCTTCTCCCTCTGACAATGGCTCCTTCTGAAACATGCATAATCCAGCCTTTCTTGCAGTCTCTGCTCAGCCTTGTGAGAGCACTGACTGGCTGGATGAACAGAACCCAAGGGCCTTTGCCCCTCAAAATTCAGTGTATGTGAATAGCACACATCAAGTAATCAAGCTGCATTTTCTTTCTCCCTGAGACCTTTCTGGAGGATCTGCATCGCCTTGCTGGAAGTGGTGAGGTGCAGACCATGGGTGCCTTGCTGGGTGAGCACTCCTCACTCCTCACAGCGGAGGTGGGTGGAAGGGCTGGGTGCAGGAGACGGGAGGGCCAGAAGCTCCTCGTGGAACATGACAGCCATTGAGTACTGGGTTAGTAAAAATGACCAGTGCCAAAAAAGCTGGTCGCCCAGCCTCTGCCTGTCATCCTCATCTCAGAGTACCAGAGCCACTCACTAGCAGCTCAGTGACTCTCTGGGTTGTGCTAGAGATGCGGGGAGGCAGCTGGCACTGACCGTATGGATGGAATAGTAATTCATGGCAGTTTTGTCCTCCACATCCCTCTGTTGAGGAGAAAACTACAACAGCTATTTGTGCAAACCATTCAACGTGAACTTAGGCAGGACTTTGATAAGCCCTGTTGAGAGCCATGGAGTCCTTTGGTAGCAGTTGGTTTCTCACATTTCTTTAAAGAGCGTGTGCATATCTTGCAGAAAAGCAGAAAATAATTGAAATAATTACTCCTTTCCTTTTTTGCTTCTAATTTGTTCATTAGGGATTTGTTAGAAGGAAACCTAGAAAATTAAGGAAGTGAGGAAGACTCACCAGGAACAATACCTACATGCACCTGAATTCAACTGGTGCAAAGCAGCTGAATTTAAAGTGCACGACAGAATAAAGGAGGGCCAGCTGGAGGGTGTCCTGTAAGAGAAAGGAAGAGCCTGGGGAAGCATCAGGCAGAAGTGTTGAGCTGTGGCATGTTCCTCCTGGCTGTGAGTAGTGTGTCTGGAAGGGGGGGAATGGGAATGTCTTGGTTTGGTTGTTTGTCCTAACGAACTCTTTCAGTTAACACTTTCTGCATCTAGTATTCAAAATGTTGGAGGAATTTATATTTTTCTATATATTTTTTATATGTATGTACGTATGGGAGAGGTTGAGTAAGTATTCATTATAAAAGGCTCCAGAAACACTGTGCTTCTGTTTTTGAGCACAAAGAGAAGCGATAGAAGATACAGAAAAACCTGTCAGGGTTGCTTCAAGCTAAGTGACTTACAGCTGCCCAAGTTGTGTCAGTGTTTGGTTTGAGAGAAGCTTTTGTTGGTAAGTGATGATGAGGCACGTTCCAGGCTGTGGCTGAAGGGCTGCAGAGAGCAGGGAGGTGAGCACTTGCCTGCCTGCAGCATCTCCCCACTGTGCCGGGGCAGCAGGTGCTGGGGCTGCAGCTGCTTCCTGGCTTGTGCGGGCAAGAGACAGGCTTGGGGAAACCACCATGAGGGCCCCGGTAAATAGGGGGTTGGAGGAGCCAAAGGTGGCTGCAGAGGCTTCTGTCAGGAGCCCTTGCTGCTGGGAGGCCGCTGCAAACAGGTGTGTGTTTGGCATGGTGCAACCACTGTTCTGTTTAATTGCGTCCTCTCTTGTCCTCCTGCGTCGGCAGCACGAGGCTGGGGGTGCCTGGGCACAGTGGGGCAGGGAGCGAGACCCACAGCACCATCCCTGCCCCATACAGCTCCTGTGCTCTGTCACCTCTGGCTTTTCTACAGTGGCCATGATGGCAGGTGGCACTCACAGCTTCATTAAACACCTTGGAGATTCGACTGGCTTTTGCAGACTTTTAAAGTTGCTACATTTCCAGTATTTCCTTTACCAGGCATTAACAAAAAAGCTTCTTTAAATCAAGTAAAAATGCATTTAATTCAGTACACATCTTGCAGTCTCAATCTTGTCATACCTCTAATTTTAATGTAGGCTGAGTCATTTTCATCCTACTGCTTTAAAATCAGGCTATAGAGCATGATCTTGTTCTGGTATGTTTGGGAAGTAGAACAATTTTTCTCTCTCTCTTAGTCAGATCTGTCCTGCCAAGCTTCTATCACTCAGTGCTCTTAGATATAAAAATAACATATAGCTGGGGATGATTTGCCGAGTTAGTTCTATTACTGTAAGCAAAATTGAAACGTGAAGGATGCCAGCTTACGTTATGCAGAGTGATTTATAAAAATAAATTAAAGTATTAGTCCCAGTGAAATATTTAACCTTGTTTTGACATAATTCCTTGGGGAAGAACAATTTGCATTATGTATGCACCACAGTAGCTACTCAGTACTTGGTTTCTCTATTTTGTTTATCTGTGGCCTCCTGGCTCCTCCCCTGCCTGCCTGGCCAACACTCCTCTGAGGCTGCAGCTGTTAGCATTTTGATGCTTGAAGTACTATATTGTTTTCCACTCTGGAAAATACCTGGTTTGGCTTTTGCGAATCCAGAGACTTCAATTTGAGGCAGACTTTTGTCATGGAAGAAGCAGGTGGCACGGCTGTAGCCTGGCGTCACTATAAACTCCTGGGACCAGCTGTGCTGTGGAGCCTTGACGGTAGGTAGAGCTCTTGCAGATGGTGTATCTGCCAGTCCATGTCCCTGGACATGTGGGGAGAGATACTGGAAAACAAGAGGGGCATGCCACAGTACGCCTGTGAATGCAACGCATCTAAAATACTGCGCTCCTGGGTCTGCCGTCTAGGAAGAACACATCAGAACTAGAAAAATGCTGAAGAGTGGGCAAATCCAAAACTGAACAAGCTTGATTTGTTTATATAGAAAATCTGGTTGTGAATCTGGGCTCGTCTAATTTTGTATTCACAGGTCGGCTTTTTCACATCAATTGGAATTGTAAAGCAGTGACTGATTCTTATTTTTTAATTTATTTTATTAAATTTGCTTTGAGTTCATTAGAACCTGCGTCTCAGCAGCATCTTGGGTCTTCAGACAACGTGGGTTGTAACAGAGGCGAATGTTTATACGTTATACCAGCCTACGTAGAGCTGTTTCACGCCTCGGTACCTAGAAAGCCCCAGAGCTGCTGTTCTGCCTCAGAGCGGGTGCCGTCCTGCGTCGCGGCTGGTGCTGTGCTGGCAGGGGGAGGTGGATGGAAGCAACGAGACAAGCCCTGGTGCTCAGCTGCGTGACTGTGATGTTCCTCCCACGCTGGCACCAGTTTCACCTGCTGATGTTCGGTGGGGATATCAGCCATAAGACGAAATGAAGCCGGGTGAGGATTTGCTTTATTTCTGCTATCAGAAATGCCAAACAGGCAGTAAAGATCTCTGCTGACTCTCAGGCATGAGTCAGTTTGCACAACCAAGAAGCCTCTGGCTCACTAGGCTGGTCTCAGTGAGACCCAGGGATAATCCTTGCTCACAGAGACCAGGTAGCAATTGCTAGCCATGTTACTGGAAAAAACATATCTTTTAAATAGAAAAAGATTCGTTGTTTTTAGTTGGCTTTGTCTATTTTCTACCTCTGAGTAGTTTCAAACCCAATTTATTAGTCTGCTGAATGAAAGGAAAGCATCTTACAATGGCAAAGAAATCCAATACTTCGTTCAGTTGGGACTTTTTGTTCGTTTTGTACTTGATTTGCTATCTGTTCTCTGCTTAAGAAGTTGGCTTGGTTGAAAAATTGCTAACTATATATATAATTCTGTGTTTTCCACATTTCTGATAGTATATAAACAACAATAACAGAAGACAATGGTAGCAGACTTTTTTTACTGCCTTATAGGAAGTCACACCAGGATTACAGTTTGAAGTCTAAAGGGAAGTTATATTATGCCTCTTTGAGGCTTCTTACTTACTCCTCATCACCAACACCTTAAAATGCATCGAAAACAAGCTCCTGAGGGAGAGTAAAGCCTGTTCCCTCACGCTTGTTAGGCGTGAGCTTGTGCTCCTCTTGCTGCTAGGTGGAGCAGCCTTTATGGCACTGCTGTGTAGCTGTGGGGCTTTCCAAACCTCACTCCCAAGAGATCCCATCACCCTGTGCCCACCCAGCGGGATTCACAGCTCCACTCGTGCTCCCGGGAATGCTCTTTGCCTGTCTCAAACCTGGTCCAAGGAAGTAAATGAGAGCCCTGCTGACTTTTGGTCAGCTGGTTGCCCTTCTGTTCCGCCTCCCAGCAAGGCTGACGGTGATGATCTCTGGAGGCTGTAGGACCCACCCCAAAAATAGACCTATTGGCCTGGACACTGGACAAATGCAAAACAGGAAGCAGGTGTGGGAGAAGATATTTGTGCATTGTCTACCTCCTGACTGGGAGCTAGGCCGGGGTGATGAGTCTCCTCTTGTCACAATTGTATCACCTGGCTGTGCCTCTCCATCCATCCTTCACAAGCTGGTGTCAGCCCCTGAAACAGGCTGTGTCTCGTTGCCAGTTCCCTAAAATCTGGTTTTCTATTTGTGGCCACAGGTTTATCTGCTGCTTTGAAGACTCCCAACCAGCTAGGTGTGCATGGGTTTGCAGTTAATCCAATCTCCTTCCCTAGCAACTGCTGCCCTATTGCATCCATGGTGCCTGTGGAGCACCCTGGCTTTCTTGCAGAACAAGAGGTGATGGAGCATACAGCACCGTTCTCTAACGTCACACTAATGCTGGGTGCCTTCTGAAGGACAAGGTGAGGCTGAGTGTTTGTAACACGCTTGAGGATATGTCAGTCTGAATTTCTGCAAGGCTTTGGTGCCACACTAGAAATGGTGCTACCAGAACCACCACTTCGAACACTGAAGATAAATTTATTAAGACAAATGTAAACTGAAATAAAGGAACACTTGAAAATATTAAAAAACATGCAACGGCGGATCCTGTGAGTTGTGTGTGTGAGGGCAGGGCTTCAAGTAGGTGGTCCCTTGCACTACCTACTTAGCTAGATTTGTCTTCTAAGTAATTAAACTGATTGTTTTTTGCTAGCGTACTTTAGAGTTTGAAAGCTCTGAGCTTTTAAAAGCAAATTCAGTGTTTGCAGTGTAACTGAAATGCAAGCATTAGTTGGAATGAAGTTAGTATCTGGCCAGACAACAACTTCTGTTCTGGGGCTGCATTTGGGGTGTTTTTAGGGTATTGATTTCTGCTTAGATGTGCATTTATCCTAGCAAGTTAAATTCATCAGAGTCTTGAGATCCCATTTCTTTTCTCACCTGTCTCTTCTACCAAGCTTTTCTTAAGATTGCAAAACTTCCCTATGGAATAAAGATTTCTGCCCCTGCCCCAGGTTATGGCAAAAGAAATGCTGTGATGCTTTCTGCTGCCAAGGGCCAGTGTGCTTTGCATGCTCTGGAAGACTCAGACCAGCTACTTTGCTGGCAGGAACAAAGTCGTGGTGGCTTTCTCCTCCCTGGTTACCCATTTAGTGGGTATTTTTCTGTCATTTTAAGGAGCATTGTCATTTTGGCTGGTGGTCTGCTGACAATGAGACAGAATGACTGTGCCCTCTGGCTCCTGCAGCTCTCCATCTGCCTGTGTACACCTTCCTTCTCTGAGAACCACTGTCCACAGATCCCTCTTCTGCCCACTGCCAGCTTCTCACTGTGGTGGCTCCACCTCAGCAAGGACTTGACAAAGGTGTCCAGACTGAAGCCACCCGTTATCGGCTCTATCATCCAAACGGCAGAGGCTGCTTTACTGAAGCTCTGTCTGATCTTGGCCAAGCTGAGCTTTCCCACGTGTCAGCATGGACTGACAGCTCTCTGGAGTAGCAGGACTCTGGGCATGTTCGTGGTCAGCGCTTTTCTGAGCTCTCTTTGTATGGGGTAGAACCAAGAGGAGAGCAGAGTGACTATGCACTGCGGGGCGCCCCATCTACAAAGAAATCCTCAGATGATTACGTAGGGAAGCTTTGCAGTCTCTGTGCATCCTGAGGTGATGGGAAGGATTGATGCGGGGGCTGGAATCTGAGAAGAGGAGCTCTAGGTCAGCAGAGAATGGGGCCCAAACTGCTGCTTCAAGAAAGAGGTCACTTGTGCTTAAGGCTTTCGGTAATGTCGCTTTCACTTCTCTTACTGTGTGAAACTGAGGCCAAGAAGCAAATCTTTGGAGTCAGAATATGTGTGCTTAGTGTCTCAGATGAAGCGATGAGAAGGTGACTGCACCCCAGTAATGCGATTCTGTAATGCTGTGGAAATGATGGAAGTAAGGCTTTGTGCCCCACTGGGGCGCAGGGGCCGGCAGCGATGCCAGCGAGGGTGCTGACCTGTCAGACAGGTCAGAGAGCTGGTACGTGTTACTAGAGACAGGTGACCACGGCTTACCCAGGTGATGATCAACCTCGCCTACTTGAGCACCGTATAACAAAGCCACACTTATGGCTCTCTTAGATTTTAGTTTTAATTAAATTAACTGAAGAATTTTTGAAAATCCCAGGCAGTTTTTGAGAAATTCATAGACTGGATTAAATTGTGTCGTCATTGACAGAAGTTTCTTCTTGGCAAGAAGAAACGTGGGTTGCTGTCTTCAAAAGGGTCTGTTACAGCCACCCTCCACTCTCTCTTTCTAGAATAAACAAATGCATTCTTCCTGCTTCTTGGTGGCCAGCTGAGGTTGGAAGGGTGGAGGTCATCTAGTCACAAATGACTTTCTTGAGCTTGAAGAGATCTCCCTGTATTTCAGTTTTTGCCTGTTTTTTCACCTGTTCTGTAGTGGGACACCACTGAGAAGAGTGGCACTGTCCTGTTTGCCCCCCGTCAGTGCGTACACATTGATAATCCTCCCCAAGCCTTCTCTTCTCAAGCCTGCCTGCTCCCAGCTTTCTCGGCCTCTTCCTGTATGCTTCTCTCCCTTCATCATCCTCACGGCCTGTCACTGGACTTCCCGGTATGTCCCAGTCTCTTTGGTATTAAGTGATGTTTAATATTGCCTAATCTTGAGGTCACAACAGTCCCAACTGCTAGTCTGTTCCCCAGCAAGAGTGTGAACACAAATACCGTTCCTTCCCAGTGTTCTGCAGGGTGTTTTTCTTTTAGTGAAATGCTCTGTAAGTCACTTTGATCTCTGTTTTAACTCTTATGTAAACCTTCTCCTGGCTAGTGACTGTGAAATGAGATGTCATGAACCACAGCTGAAGAACGAAAAAGAGGATTTCTTCTCTCCCTGGTACCAGCAGTTTGGTCACTTCAATCTCCCTTCATGAATATGTTCTTTAAAAAGTAGAATTACAGATTCTAGAGGTAGAAGATTAAAAGATTTAGGAAATCCTAGGGAAAAATTCCTGCTTCTGGCTGCAGTGGAGAGGTTGGAAACCATTAGATCCATCTTTAGAGAGCTCCTGTCTCACAGACAGCAGAGTTTACTCTGGGTTTGGAGGAACCAACCTGTGTTTGTCAAGGAGGCTTCTCCAAACAAGTGGCAGAACTAAAATACAATTTGTGTGCGGTGGCCGGAATTGGATAATGTAAATAAGAAGGGTTTGAGTCCTTGTCTCAGCCTCTCCATTGCTCATTGGTCTCAACAAGGTTTCAGCAGGCGTTCTGGGAAGTCGTGTGGTTACGAGGGCCTGGTGGAGCCCCAGGTGTGTATTTCCTTTTGGCGACTGGCCTGTTTGCGCCAGCACGGCGGTGGGCAGGCGACTGAAAAGAGCACAGGAAGGCATGAGCTAGCTCTGCTGCGCAAGGCCATGTTGCATCATGACACACAGGGTTGGGGGGCAGCAGGAAGGGTTAGCAGGCTTGGGGGGGGCAGGATGCATTTTACTTATGGTGGATGCTTTGCTTTGTTTGGGTTTGGTTGTTTTGGTTTGTTTTTTTTTTCTTTCTGCCAGCTGTGTAAGCACAATCAGGGTCATCAGAGTATCTCCACATGGAGAACCTTGTGTGCAGGATGCCAGAACACGAACACACAGCTCACAAGTTATCCCAAGTTAAGTCTTCACATGGACAGTGTCTGCCAGGGGGGAAAGCTGCCCTGCACCCAGCACCCGCAGAGGATGGCTGTGCGAGGGGATTCTCTGCTGTAGGTTTGTGCTGTAGCTGACTGCATGCTGACTTCTTCAGGCAGGCTGGCTCCAGGACCCGCACTGGATCCCTGACGTGTCCCTGACCTCTGCCAGGAGTGGGGATGCCGTCAGGCACACCAGTGCAGTGGCACAAGCGGTTTCCTTTGCATTAGGTTTTGTGTAATCTGTGCAGCTCTGGGACTTTATAAATGGTTTTTTTGGCAATGAGGAAATACTGTGGTGATGGGACTGTTGTAATTTGTGGTCACCAGGGCACAGAAAGCAGTAGAGGACTTCAAACTGGGTGTAGGTGCAACAATTGCCCTGAGTTTATCTGAATTAATAACGTAATTTGTCAGAGAGAGTGTCCAATAAAAAGGTTTTTGGTTGCTGAGCAGGGGGTGAGGTGAGAAGATCTGTGGCTGGTGTGGAGCAGAGATGGGGAGAGAGTCAAAGGCTCGTGCCTCTGCGTCCCCATGGGATTAACGTGGTGGATGCCGAGCAAACACAAGGGAGTGCTGGCATTCAAAAGCAGCTGAACTGGCCCCTTAGAAATAGCCATTTTGCATCCTTGCCTTCAGGAGGGGCTTATTTTCCTGTCTGTGAAATGGGAATGACAGTCCCTGTCCAGAAGCCTGGCTGTGCCGTGTGTTAGCAGTCACAGAGCTGCTGTCGCTGTCTGAAGTGATTTGTCACAGTTCCTTTCCTGGAAACTGCAGTATTTCTGTTCAGCAAAGGTACAGCTAACCTAGAAGTAAGGGAGTGAGAACAGCAAGTGTGAGATCGTTGGTGTGCAGGAAGAGGAGACAGCTCGTCCCAATTAACCGTGAGGAGGCATGTTGAGGTGGAGCTGTGAATCCAGTCTGCAGGATGCAGTCTAGGATCTGTCTGAGCTTTGGAAGTGAGTGTGGTAATGGGACAGTGGCCATGTCTGCTGCTGCCAGTATCATGGAAAAGGGCTTTGGCACAGACATGCCTGACAATGAATGTAGTTTAAAAAACAACAAAAGAAACCCCAGAGCACAGCAGATGAAGACTCTCTCTTCTCCTTCCATTGCAGTGGAGGCTGAGGTTTGCAGTTCAGACCGAGTCCCGTAGAACCTGGCATGCTTTGGGGGCTGCTGCTGCAGATCTGTGTCCTGGGCTCAGCACTGCCACCCTGCCTTGCCTACCCCAGCTGCGGCAGAACTTTCTGCTGGTGCTTTCTGGGCGATTGCTGCTTGCATTTTCTGCTTTGGAAGTCTTGGGAGACACCATGAAGGTTTGTGATGCTCATGGTGTATGTAGCCTTTTAACTTTCTCCTTATTTCACAGACTATCCAGCAGTCCTTTAACAGCTCTGTGCAACCTCTAGTTTTACAGAGGTTTTACACTTGTGCTCCCGGCCATTTTCTACATTATTCTGTGCTCCAATTCTATTTTTTACTTGCTGGTGTGTCTCTAATCATCTCCTCTTCCCCTGCCTGCCCTCTCCACCTTTCTGCCTGAGTCCTGGGCTCTGGCAGCAGAGCATGTGGTGTATCTAGCAGAGAAGAGTGGATGTGTTGCACCTGAGTTAGCCCTGGGGATGGCCACAGCAAATAAACCATTTCCAGGTTTGGTCTGTGGTGTATTCTGAGACAGAAATGTGGATGTTTGGGGGTGAGGTGCACACCGGAGCCTTCTGTCATGCACGAATGAAATCCTGCCACCGCGCAGCAGCAGAACTAATGGCTCCCTGAAGTCGCGCAGAGCTGGATTTCGGCTTTGGGAAGCAGCTGAAGCTATGCTGTGCAACTGGGAGCGAATGGGACTGTAGGTGCCTGATGGTGGTGTTTAACTGGTATGGAACAGGCTTGGCCATTGTAACAGTCCCCTCTGCTCCCACAGCCATGCTAAGAAAACCTTTGCTGCAGTTCCCCGCTGAAGACTTGGTGAACCAAGGACCTTTCAGGTTCCAGCATACATCTGGCGCTTCCTTCAGGAGGCTTTGTCTGTCCGTGGCACAGATTACTGCAGGCTGATACAGGCCGTGCTGGATCAAATGACGTGCCGTCATGTCTGGCACGGCTGAGACACAGTTTCAGTGAAACTCCTGTGAATGAGACGCCTCAGCTGACATCATGCCGCGCCATGGGCTGGCTGAGGCACCTCTTGGCAAGGGCCGTGTCAAGCACAGTGCACTGCCTGCTCAGCAGCCTGCGGCATGGTGCACCATCAGGTGTGAGCGGGAATCTCTCTCCACCGCCAGTAGGTTGTATCTGTGCTGTTACCAGGCGGAGCTGCTTTAAAAAAGTCCCTGTCATACATCACCAGATCCAGCAACACAGGCTATCTTTAACTCTGGGAGTATTCTTCTATAACCATCTCCACACCAAACAGGGCTCAGCATCCTCCTTTGCCTCGCACGGGGATGCTGTGAGGAGGAAGCTTGTCAGGTACTTCAGAGGCATCTACTTCCACAGCATCCAGACACCTCTCAGGCGTTTGATTATAGTAATGTCTCCCTCATCAAACACCCAGAGGGACAAAATAATTGTAAGGGGATGCTGTTCCTTTTTTAACACTTGATTGCTCTTTTATTGCTTGGGTTAGAGCCTTTGTTCCAAACAGTCTAAACTGCCTTTGAAATCAGGAACATGATGGCACCCAGATGCACACGCTATTTCCGTCCTTTCCCAGATAGTCTAGTTCTTCTCCCTTTCTTCTGGAAGCGAGCAGCCTCTGGGGTGTTTTGCAGTACTGCCGATGTTTAACATGAAGAGCCTGACAAACTGATGTACGCGATGATTAAGTCACTTTCACAAGGTCATGCGGCGAATCGCTGGTGACGCCAAGAATAGCACCCCAAGTCTCTTGGCTCTCTCCAGCCCACCCTCAACAGCACAGCCTGCGTTTTCCTGGTGAGCATGATCTGATTCATAATGCAGCACTTCTGCTGCGAGGCTGGCTACCTCTCTGCGATCTCTCTGCTGCTGCAGAGAAAAGCAGTCAGGCTCAGACAGCACAGTGATTGCACATGTCTGTAGCAAAAAGACCAACCCCAGAAACAGTATTTAGCAGCGTATCTTATCTACAGATAAGCTCATAAAATGTACTGACTGGTTAAAAATAGGTTTTAAAGTGCTTGGCAAACATCTCGAACTTTGTATTCTTTGTTTTTCTGCTGAAGTACAGAAATGTCTTTTCAATGATTCTGATTCATATTGGCTTTTTCTGGTGTTACTGGAAAAGTACCAAATTATTAATGGGTGTTTTTTGCTTTTAATTGTGCTCCTGAGCGTTAGACCTATTCCTGCTATTTGCTTGCAGTGTGTTTAGGCTGTGTTTAGGCAAATGCAAACGTAAGTGGTTATTCAGTGCCTTTGGCACTCTGAACAGAATGTACTGAGCTCCTGGGGCTTGTTACAAAGCCTCAGCCTCCAGCACTAACAAAGCCTCTGCAGTCAGTAGCTAAAATAGGAGAACTACCTGGGCTCGACAGAGGGGGTTCGGAGGGTCTGCAGAGAGCATGGATTGTGAGCTTGCACCCACTTTTTGTCCTGGGGACAATAAATAAAATAGGAGGCTCCAGGCTGTGCTCTGTCAGCGAAGGGCACTCCTGGGAGGCTCTGCAGGTGCTGCCTGTGTGCTGTGTGCTGGGCTGGGGTGGTTTAATGCTGTGGTCTGTGGACGCTTTTGCAGTGTGTAGTTTACCAATGCATTTCTTGTCTGGCTGAGTCAATGCTCGGCCAAGTGTGTTCCTGAATCATAATGGAGTCTTGCCTTCTGTGAACACCATAACTGTTGGAACTGAAGTGAAACGGTGCGATGACGCTGCCTGCTGCGTATCCGTTGGCAGCAGCTCGGGATTTTTACAGTTGTTTGCCTTGTTACTCAACCTATTTTAAGCTCTGATGGAATAAGGATGGCATTTGGTCACAGTACTGGGCACAACTGTTTGGCTTTAATAACCCACGTTTTAAACTGGACCCTTTTTCCATATACGTTTGTGTCTTCAAATAACTTTAGACTCGTGGCTTTAGACTTGTGTGCTCTTCTGCTGGCCTTTGCCGTTGCCTCTTACCAGAGAGCTCCCAGCTTTCACTCGGGCAGGTGCTGTTTACTGAGATGAGAACCCCTCAAAGGAGGGGTGAGTGATGACTGGGAGAGGGCACTTCCCAGCCTCCATCCTTGGTCTAGTTCTTATGACGTGTCTGTCTTTTCATGGGATTTTCTTCATCGTCTCTACAAGCTTGGCCCCTCAGCTTTTTAGTGGATTAGATGCATTCATGATTAGCAGTGAAGTTCAGTCTTGTGTTCTTTGTTTTATTCCCATGCAGAACAGGGCAGAAGGCTTGTTTCTTCTTGCACGTGAAGGTAGCCAGGAGATGAACGTTTGCCATCTGGGCGGAAAACTGGGGCTGGCAGTAACATGAAGCTGGGAGAGAAGAGGAAAGTAGCGCTTGGCTGAGCAAGGGCCAGAGCATGGAGAGGAGGAGAGGCAGGTTGTGAGACGTGTGTTGTGGTTGTTTCTTGTCTCCTTAAGTAGTAGTCTAAAACTCAGGAAAGTAAATCACCAAAGCTGCTGCTTTACACTGTGTTTGGATGGTAAGGAAAGCCGCGGGACCTCTTAGCTGCTTTATTCTGTGCAAGTGTTTTTCAAGGCCCATGCAAATAACTACTATCCATAAAACTAATACACATTTCGTATGATCTGAAATGAGATTTCTGCCCATATATTCTCCTGCTTTTGATGTCCAAGTTTTTTACTAAATCTCTGGCTTTTGTTTTTATATTTCCAAGCTGCACGTGCATATACCAGCTTTGGGGTAGTTGCGCACCACATTCATACACGAATATCTGATACTCGTGACACCCTGGGACCAAGGTTGGAGACCTCACTCTCACCTCAGCCAGCCCAGTTATGGGACTGCTGCGTTATTGTGCAAGCTGGTGCTTGATGTGTGAAAGAAAACCACGTTCTGTGTGAAGCAGAATTACAGCTGCTGAAACGTCTGTGGTGTGTACAGCGTAGGTTAGGAAGAAATCTGGAACAGCTGGTTTGTTACAGTAAACTACAGTTTGTGCTGCTGAGCCTAAGGGACAGCTTGTTACTGCAGATTCTGTTTCCCCCTGGAAACCCCAGCTCCTTTAAGATATTCCCGATTAACATGACGAAGTCATAAACTTTTGTTTTCGATGTCTGAAATACCGCAGGCATCTTCCAGTGAGGGTAACTTTAAAAAAACTGTTATGCTTCAGAGCCCTGTGCTTGCAAAACAACCTGTATCCTATAAATTCCAGTACTTCCTGGGGATGTCCCTGGTCCAGGCTCCAGTTTGGTGTGAATGCAGGAGAAGCTGAAGGAGACACTGATTGCTTTCTGCATCCCACCTCCATTTTTCCTCTTGTGCTAAGGGCCATGAGGCAGAAAAGTAAGTGAAAAATGGGAGCTGAAGACAGTGCTGGACATGTACTCGTGAGGGCTGCTTACCCTTCCTCCTCCTGCTGCTGATGGGTCTGGACAGAAAACGGAAGGTTTTTGTTCTGTCGAGGCAGGCTGGCTGGCAGCTCCTCTTGGTGTTGCTTCTGGCAGCCTCTCCTGGCCCATGAGCTTCTGGCCCTGGACGGACAGCCCGTCCTGTGGTCCCCGCAGCAGCTGACTGCTGGGTGACCAGCTTGCTTTACTTAGAAGGCTGGTACATCCGTAGGCTGTAACACGATAAATGGTGAGCAGCTGAACACTTTGGAGCATGTGAAGAACAACACAAAGAGGGTGGGTTTTACAGCATTTTGAGCTCTTTCTGCAGAAGGCAAAAGGAATTATGTGGTTTTCCCTGTTTGTGTGGTCCTGATGCAGAATATTGTGAGTTGCAGAGAATGATTGAAGCAGACAATGTTTCTGCTGGTAACAGGGGTCGAATTGTTTCTTGTCACAGAACAGATGAATAAGCCAATCCCACATCACCTCTCTTTTCTCAAAGAGGCCTGTGAGTACTCTCGGTGTTGCTGCTATTTTAATTTATGAGCAGCTGCCACATGTAGTATCAACTCCATTGCTATGCATGGTCAAGTGTCACCTTCCCAGGAGTGCAGGGAGCGAGTAAGAGGGCACGAGCCCTCGTGGTACTCCTTCCACCTGCCTCCTGCTCTTCACATTTTGCTGCTTCACACACCGCTCAAGCCAAAGCAGGGACAGGAAAGCACAGACACCAAAGAAGAGGCAGCTGAAGAGGAGGGCGTGAGAGGACCAAAGGGAGGGGAAGTGTGGGAGCGATAGGTGGAGAAGGCCAGGACACCATCCTCAGTGCCAAAAATCTGTGGCCATGGTCAGCACCCTGTGTGAAGCAAAGAGCAGGCCTTTGGAAGTATTCCCTGTCGTTCCTGGCTGGTGATAAGCCTAGCCACAGTAGCCTGTACCACGGGCAAGGACAAGGAGCCATCCCTTCCTCCTCACGGGTAGAGGAACCTGGCCAGCCCTGAATCCATCCATTCCAGGTGTGTCCCCTGTAGTCAGTCCTGCAGCAGTCAAACCTCCTGCTCTGGCAAGCTTGGAGGGGCACTGGTGAAAGGTGAGTGATAAACTCCTCTGATGCAGCTCTGAGCTTTTCAAAGCTCTTGTTTCCAGTCAGACATGATATAAAAACCTTATTCTACTGATAGATGATGCAGTGATGTCTCTCAGGATGAAATTGTCAGCTACACTCTGCTTGTGGAAGACAGCAGCTGTATTTGCAGAAAGCAGCTGGAAGATGCAGAACCATCAGTCTCATGGCTTCTGATCTGAACAGCTCTGACCAGGAAGCACTGCAACATTAAACAGAAGTGTGCACGGGGTGTTTATGCACTAACTCTGAGCAAGATGCTGGTAGCTCCTAAGGCTGTTGTATTCACAAGTGTTGTGAAAGGGACAGTTGGACAGAAAACCCCTTTAGTGAATCTGAGACACGTGGGTCTTTTTTCTGACAATGAGGGAAGATGGCCTAATCATCCCTTTTGTAGTCATCACCCAAGCTGACGATGCATCTGGAGCCAGCAAATACCCCTGTCAGTGGATGTCAGTGGATACAGAACCAGACAGTCAAGAAATTTCTTGCTTCCTTGGGAGCAGAAGCTTCTGTGTATCGCTCTCAGCCCTTGGGAGTGAGCCCAGGGAGCTCTTCCCTGATGGGCCCTTACATCGGCAGAGTTTTCTCTGCTTGGTTTGCCCCTTACTATCTTGCTCAGTAGTAATGCAGCCAAAAACTTTCTACAGCTTGGTACCTTTTAAAAGTCTCCTGGAGTACATGGTCCAGATACTTGAGGAAGAGAAGCAGCGATTCAGTGCTGAAGCTGGCAGAGCCTGCCTGTACTTTACATTAGAGCTGTTTCCTCTGCATGTGCATGCACTCATGCATATCTCCTCTTCAGCACTTGATCTCCCTCTTCTCTTCAGTGCTTTATCTCACTTCTGCTCTTTAGTGGCCATTATCTAGTGTCAGCTATCTGCATTACAGAGTGTAGGACACTGTTCAGGAGGAGTGCTCTGAATCAACCTTGTCTGTCATCTCCAAGAGAGCCTTGCATGTGTGGGTGATGCATGTTTCACATGAGGGTGCTTCTTCTCCAGGGGCAGTGTAATATATACGGGATCTTGCTGCTGTAGCAGATCACATACTTTAGTCTTCCTATCTCTGCTTGGGTTGTTTTTTGTAGACAGCTGGAGGTAAGTAGTCTATCTGCTGCCTGTCTGCAGTTCCACCATCCCAGTTCACTTTCACCTATCCCTCATTAACGGGTGAATACCTTATGCAAGCACTGTTCAGTAACCACCTCTCTAAATCACTTCCCATCTCTGGTTGTCAGTAGTATCTGCATGCTTTGTCCATCCTCAGGTACTGACCCCAGTCCTCCTCCCATTACCCAGCAGTGTGGCTCCACTGCGCACAAGGAGCTTATGCAGGGGTCAGGCTGGAGTGAGCAAGGATGACTCTGTCCCAGTGGGGTTTATGCTCTTCATAGATACCTGAAGTAACGAGAGATAATGGCTGGTGTCCAGAACATGCAAAAGCAAGCGTGTGACAAATGAGCCAGTTGTCCAGTGTTTGGTGAGTTAGGTCAAGCAGTTGTGCTCAGCCAGACAGTGTGCTGGTGAAAGTGTGCTTCCTGCAGAAGCCTGGTGGGCAGAGCCTGGTCTGATTTTTGTGGACTGCTGCCCTCGGCCTGTGGCTGCAAAAAATGAAAAATTGGCAGGAAGGTAGCGAGTGTGTGCTGCTAAACATACATTGCCTCATGGCTGTCTTCCCAGTGCCCAGATGTATGGCTTGCTCTAGGATGCTGGGACCTCCCTCTCTGTTGCGGTAGACACTTCTATTATTAGCTCAGTGGCAGCTTTCCATATGCCAACACTCGTGACTGCAGGACTGTTTAATTTTCACTTCTCTGAAGTATTTAATTTGTCAGCTGTTGGCTTCTAGTCATTAAAGACCAAACGTCAAGGTCTCCTTACCTAGATTTTTGCTCTGTTAGGGCTGAGGCACGGATCCTGTCTGAACAGACCATTACATCTATGCAGAATCAGAGGCAGGATAAGTCTTAACTCCAGACAGTCAGTCACTGCTAGGATAATCAGTAGAAGACCCCCGTCCTCAGAGACAGGTGTCTAGTCTCTCTCCTGTTAACTTCTGTTCAGAGGAATGAAAAGTCAGTTCTGCTAGAAGTGCTGCCTGCTTGCGTTTCAGTTCGTGATGGTGAAGAAGTGGTGCCAGTGCCTGCCTGCAGAAGCTGGCACTTCTCTGCTGGCTGAGGATAGCTGCTGCTGTGAGATAATGACCTGGCAAGTCACTGCTGGGGGCCTCTCTTTAATTATTGAATGCCAGAATAGATGTATATTGAATTACCTTGCTGGCAAATATCATCTCCAGCATCTCGTGTAACTCTCAATATTCTCAGTTTCCCTGCTTGCATAACGTGAAGTCTTCTTCAGAGAATCTAAAGAAGTCAAAATAGGTTTTTATATATTGCTTGTATAGCAATAGCATTTCCAGAGAATACAAGTTGTGCCCTGGCTTTGAAGGTGGCCCTCCCTACATCAGTAGGATGTGATTACTCTCACTTAGAGTCAAGCCTGCACTTGGATGTGCAGCAGAATGAGGCAGGGTGTGCATGGAACCAACCAAGCACCAAAAAAACCAAAAGAGAGAGCAGCCTAATTTTGCTCTCACTTCTCAGAAGTGTTTGCTTTGTCAGCTGTTGCTGCAGAGGATCTGGGTGACATGCTTTGACGAAACTGCACCCTGTAGTTCTGCTCCCATGGCGCCCGGCACGAGCACAGCTGCCTGTGTCCGAGCAGGGCCTTGCTGAGTTGCTTCCAGTAGCACACGAAGATGTGGCGGGGAAAGACAGAAAACCAACATACACACTTGTAATTTTTCCCATCTTGCAGAGATGCAAGTAAGTGCCAGCGTTCCCCCTCATCCCTCCTCCTCTGCCTTGCTGTTACATACCGACCGCAGGCGTTAGATCTGTGAGCAGAGGCTGGGAAATTGGCCACGGATCCCTTGACCTTTAGTTCTTGTAAAACCATCTGGATAAGGTAGTCTTCAGTGGTCACGCACGATGCAGTTTTTATAGATGTGCTCTCTAAACATGGCAAGCAGATTTTGTCGTTCCTTATTTTGTAAGGGAAATAAAACACACCTCGTTTCCCAACTGTGCTGCATTCCACGTAATCCTGGTAACAATTTACAAGGGAAAGGAAGGGTAGTGCAGGATGCTGAGCTGGAAGGAAAGGCAGTGCTGTGGTTAATCATGCTTTTTTGTCATTTACAAGCTTCAGCGAGTTCCATGCTGCTGAATGGTGTCCGGCCGGGGAGCCCCAAGTCCCTCTTTGTAGCCACCGCAGCCCTGTGCCATGCAGCAGCCCTGGCAGGTGCTGGCAGCACAATTACCGGCTGGGGATTGTACCGCTGCGGGCTGCTGAAGCTGGCGAAAGGAGAGCTCCATCTACTGCTGTACCGGGAGAAGGCAAAAATAACCAGAACGGCCTTCCACACACACCCCGAAAAGCCTCTGGACACCAGGTACTACTCTCTTGTTTCTTTTGGGTTTGTTTTGTGGGGGGGGGTGTTGGTTTTTTTTTTTTTCCCCCTCCTGCAGCTTTTAGAGCTCTCCCCTTCCAAGCCCGCTCCCTGCCTTGGGCACTGTGCAGGTACATAGCTGGGGACAGCCCCTGATGAGCCATCACCAAGCAGGCAAAGCAGACAATGGGTTTGAGAACAGCAGCTTCGAAACTAAGTGGCTTTTACCTGCACATACAGAATCGGGAGCAGAACCAGAAACCAACCCCGATTTCTAGTCTGTGTCCCTGGCAGGAGAGGCTCAAGCTCCAGAACAGAGTGAATGCAGAGATTTCTCGGAGGGCTGCAGGCAGCACTGGCTTTAGGGGTGCAGAAGCAGGGAAAAGGGCTGGAGAGCACACGGGGTTTTGCTTGATTTGCCGCTGCACTGTTTCTGAACATACTGGATTTTCCACAAGAAGTTTGTTTCTAGCTTTGTGAGTATACGCAGGCATTTCTGTGAGAACTGAGCCCTGCAGAAAGCGGAGATCCCCCTTCTGCTAAGCCTGGGGATGCCCTGAGGGCTGTGAGCCTTGAACCGAGCTCTGCATGCAAATTCTACAAGTAATTTCCGTCGTCAGTACTTTCAGCTAAAATTTTACTGTCTGCCCTTTGGATTATCACTTTTAATAGTGATAGTGCACGTTCAAGACTCAGTATTTTCCACTGACCTTTATCTTTCTGATAGGCTGAATTAAGACCCACCATTCGAGTGCCACTTGTGCTGGCCTGAGGTGTGTGTTGTACACAGCCATTACTGGCCAGTTAGAATAGCTTCTAAAGGACAAGGTCTACAGCTTAATCCTAGGAAAACCAAAGATTTCGGCTTTTACGATACTTGTTGAAAGTGCTTATTTTTCTCTGCACGTGGTTTGCTGGTAGTGAAAACATCGTTATTCTGTGTTTGCGGGGAACATCAGCAGTGTCTTGATTCTTACATTTCCACAAAAAATTCAACTGCTGGTTGTTCTGCACTGATGTCAGGAAGAGTTTGTGCTTAACAGTGCTTGACTGTGAGAGCTCGTCTCAAGTTATGTGAACAGATGTTTTGGATTTGAGTTCAGCCCGGCAGAAAAGAGAGAACAGTCTAGTTCCCAGTGTTTTCCATCTTTCACAGTACTACAACATCCTCACATCTCCTAGATACACTCTGAGATACCACATCTTCTGCAGATACTTGCAGACCCTTTTCTGCCCAGAAAAAAAATCGGCAGTGATTTTTTTTTTTTTCAAGAGGCTTTTTCTTTACCATGAAACTGAAATGCAAACTCCTCAAAAGAAAAAGGAGAGATTCACTTTTATCCAGCCTCGTTATTTTCATGTGGCTCCATACTGAGTGAAATGTCTGGGCAGAGGGTGCTGAGTGTCCCAAGAGTCGTGGAGGCCAGGACCTGCTGGCCTTTGCTGTACAAATGGAGGGGGTTTGCATCTAGGTTTGTGTCTGGCTGCTTTGGAGTGAGACATTCTGTGGATACAGGGCACATCAAGGACAGGACGGTCAGGCTTTGGGTCAGAGAGGCACAGATGCCACCTGTACCAGGCTCTCCTGCTTGTGGGCTGGAAACAGCTGTGGCCCCATTCTTCTCTCTGTAGTAGTTAGGTGTGATCAGAGGGTCCGTAGCCTTGCTCAGCCGCCCTCCAGTAACCTGGCTGCCTGCTGGCTTGCCCACCCCAGCGTGTGCTGCGTGCGGCAGGGTTCTTCATCAGAGAGCTGGGCCCTGCTGGACATCAGGGCTTGAGCAGCAAAGTACAGCTCTGCGCGTTTCCCTGGCTCTGACCGAGGGGTTGCTAGCACTGATTTTCCTCAGTGAAGTGGCACATAGCTGTCCAAGCACATGATGTACAGTCTTTATGCTTGTTAACTCTGCACTTGCTTATCAATAACCTGTAATTTCAGAGCGTCATCTGTCTGCTTAAATGCCTTTTACTTGACTGTTTTAATGCACAGAGCTGCGACTATCTCTAAAACTGTAAGAAATGATTAAACCCCCTCACTCCCAGAAGCCATCGTCTGATTTCCACATCCTGGTGCTTCCCGCATCCTGGACACAGCCAAGCAGCTCTTAATATAGAAACTTGTGTGTATGCAGCCAGAGGAACAACAAAAGAGAAGTAAAGTACTTCTCCTGGCACAGCTGTCAACAATGGAATAGGGAGGCTTTGCTAGTAGGGGTTATGAAGAAGCCCGTGGAAATCTGAAACTCCTCTCAAAAAAAAAAAACCAAAACCATTGCAAATATACGTGAGAAACCAAGGAAGAGTTTGCAGATGGCAAATGTACGTCTCTGCAGATTGTCAGGGAACAATTTGGTTTGACAAATGGCTGTGATCTATCATGGCACTGTGCAGAAGGACTGTCAGGCTGCAAAGCAGAACTATTCGGAAACGACTACGCAAGATTAAGTGTACCCAATACTGACCGTCATGGGGGAATTCACCTGTACAGTCACCCGTATATCCCAGAGATGGAACATCCTCCTCCTGCAAACAGTGCTGGTTAATGTTTATACCATGCCTGTTACCTGTAAACCCTCAGGACCTCCTTTAGGAAAGAAGATCTGGTGGTGCTCACCCACGATGGGACAGAACAGTGAAATGGTCTGTTAGGGGCTGGAAGGTGAAGAGTGGTGGTATTGGGAAGACACATCGAAGCCTCCCAGCCCTCGACATTGTCCCTGCAGGGCTGGAGGAGGTCAAGTCTGTCATCATCAGCAAGTGAAGAGATAAAATGTTAGGGGAGTGCTCACAGCAGCTCCGGCCCCATGCCCTGGAGAACTGTGGGGTGACAGCCCCTGCTTCCCAGGACTGCAGAAGCAGGCTGGCCAACTGCAGAGCCTGGACAGAGAAACTCCCGTTGTCTGGGGTTTTGCTGGTGACCCCGGCAGCGGAGCTGCTGACTAAACATGGCTGTGAACAGTGTCTTGGAAGCTGTGAAAACTTTGGGCCTGGAGGAACTGAAGGGCTGTATGTGTTCCTTGAGGCTGCTGCCCTTTCCTTGGTCACCCATTTCTCTCACAAAGCATCTGCTGGATTCTCTCGAATTAATAATTTATTCAACTCTAACACTGCAGACTGAATTTTACCCATGCTAGTGCAGCCCCTTAATGACAGAGGGTTTGAGTTAGGCTGAAAGTTTCCTTGGTCCTGAGACAAGACTCTGGATTTGACCACATTGCTGTGCTTGGGGAGAGCGTGAGGGTGGGAGGAGGTGGGAGTCTGCAGGGCTGCAGCAAGTAGATCTGAAGTTGCATCGAAAATAGCTGAACTGTGATCTTTTCACTTGACAGAAGTGGTTAGAGAGGCCACAGACACTCTCTTTCTGCAGTTCAGAAACTTGCAAATCTTTTTGATTCACGCCTTATAAGTAAAATTAGTCTGTGCGTCTCTGTTGCCAGACCTTTTCAGAGCAAAGATATTTGTACAAAGGAATTCGGCAACAGAAATGGAATTCACTCGTGGATCAGATTACTGTTATTTCTGGCTGGAAGCAGCACCAAAAATACTTGCAGGGATTTCCACTTTGCCTGTGGAAAGACGTTATGCGTGTTGTTATTAGAAAAGCAGCTATTTGGGAGGATAATTTCTGTATGTTAGGAGACAGGAAGGGAGATGAGCCGTGCTGGTCTGCTGCAGCCATGAGTACGAGCATTCAGCTTTGCACCGGAACGTTCAGTCACTTCCGAAACGGGGCTCGTCAGCGGTTGCTGTTGAACGGTGTGACGTAAGCTGCGATTGCAGCTGCTCAGGAGAAGACATCTCCAGCCCAAAGCCGGAGCTTTCATTCAAAAGGCAGTTCTTTATGCTGATTATGTCTTGGTGTCCTAGAGAGTGGTCAGACGACTTCCTGCTTGTGGGGGCACGAAGCAGAGAATGCTTCGTGAAGGGAAGTGTTTTGGTGCTGTTTAAAGCAGTGATCATTTGTGCCACTGAGGAATGTGATGTTACCTTGAAACACAAACTTACCCATCTGTTGGGAGCATCAGTTATAAAAGACTGGTGGTTAAAACACCTGCTGATCAGTGGCCTGTGTTTTGCAGCCAGCTTTAAGTAAAGCCTAGATCCATTCGACGATGCTCCTCTTGGGGACAGAGATGTCACCTGCAGAGCTGGTGACATAGACTGGCAGACCTGCACAGCCCGTTAGAGGGAAGCAGGGCATTGGGACAGGCACCCACACCAGTCTGCCTGCTGTCAGCGACAGGGAAACATCGTCTTCCCCTCCGGATGCCAGCACGGAGCAGGTGTCTCCAGCAGCATCAGCTACCAAGGTAGCCCAGGACAGCCGTAAACTGTAGTCGTTTACTGCAGGTACCAGATTGCTTGTAATGCACACAGATGATTTTCACAGTAAGGTCAGAGTCCTCTGGTCACAGCCCTAAATGGTGAGATAAACGGATGTCTGTAGCATAATATAGAAGCACACTTCTCTTACTGGCAAACTGAGAATATTGAAGCAATAGAGTATAAAAAGGTTTTACTTAAGAAAAAACTAGATATTTGTAGGGGGGGGTTATAGTACTTTAGCCCAAAATAATAAACTTTATCTCTGAATGTCAAGTGAAGCCTTACAATGTCACAGCATGTTTTTGTGGCCTTCTTGACTAGGTTTCTTCGTTCTGCTGGATGGTCTGAGCACAGAGAAGCGTATCTCCAAGGAGTGAGTTCTCTGGCTCTTTGGAAATGCATGTGCAAGGGGGCAGCAACATATGGACTTGGCATACCCCGGGGATGACTGTGGGAGCCTGGGAACATATCGTGCCTGCAGCAAGTGTAGGGAGGAGGAGAGACAACGGACTGTCTGCAGGGAGCTGCGTGGTGGTTGCATGGAATTACATGGCTGCTTGTATGAGCAGGAGCAGCACTGGAGGGGCCCAGCAGTGCCCTGGTCTTTACAGGTCAGGTTCTTCAGTCAAGGTGAAGAACTCGTGTCATGCCCCTTCCTTCTGTACAGGTCACAGCAGAATTGGGAGACTCTGGCAAAGAGCCATGGGCATCGTCTGGACCAGAGAGTGCAAATGAAATTGCTGTGAGGCTGAAATCAAGCCAAATGCTGAGGAAAGAGCGGAGGAGTGGCTGCTTCAGAAGCTCAACACTGTCAGCAATCAGAGACCTCAGGAGCGGAGGCAGGAGCACCCTCTGGCTTTTCCAAAGGTACCACCACAAGGAGCTGTGTTTATGGATCAAACTCAGAATGTCGTACAGAACAACGAACTAAAAATAAAGCTCGCACAAATTGCAGGGGAGTGTGCCGCAGGCTGACAGGCACACACGGGGCACTTGCATTGAAAGCCGGCGAGAGTCTGTGTGTGGCCTCACTCTTCACAGCAGGTCTTCAACATGTTCTGAGGTGGGAGCAGAGCAATTGCTGCTTCAGTGCAATGGCTTTGACACTGTAATGGCAGTAGGTCTGTTGCTCTGGATGGTGAAGAACAACCCCCTCAACTCCGTAACTAACTTGTACAATTAAGTAGGGTGTGATTTCCTCTGCCTAAGGTGAGTGGCACACCCTAGTGAGGTCTATGGAAAGGCTCATGTTCCTTTCAGTAGCTTTTGTGGCACACCTTAGAGGGTGATCTGATATATTGACCAGATGTGCTCAGAGAGGTTGGCGCTGTTTTCCCCTCTGACACCCTGATCTGGTGTTTCGCAGGAGGTGCTTTCTCTTCCTTACTGGTTAACATTAGCATCTCCCTGTTTTGCTAGTAGCTACAGCTCAAGCCTGGCATCACTTTTAGACTTATCCTGTGTGTGGGACCAAGAGACACCACACAATTTCATCTGATGATCAGGCCCCTGCTGACCTTTC
>NW_010419213.1:34675-37475 GCF_000710305.1 Buceros rhinoceros silvestris
CTTTCCCTGCAGCTGGGGACACCCCAAGAGAAAGTGGTGGCAACAAAACAGGAAACTTGCTTAGGCACTAGAGCTAGGCATGGCCCGCACCTTGGTAAGGAAGTGGTCTTGAAACTAATATTCATGTAAATCCAGTCTTATTGTCATTCAGACTATGTATTCATTAACTCTTTGTTTTCAATGAAATCATCTAAGAATTACAGAAATCTGAAATTTTTCTTCAGTTTTTTCTCAACTGCACTGGATCAGAGCTGCATCCCAGAAATATTTATGCAAAAAAAGGAAGTCACTTTTAGAGCTAGCATGTGAACCAAGTCGCTGCTTGAGGCAGAACATGCAGCACTGAGCTAGCTGTCCTGTGGAGCAGAGGACTTGGGGTGGGAATCCTGCCTCAGCCTCGGCAGCAGGCCAGCTGAGGAGGCTCTTCCAGCACACACCTCGTGTGTGTGCTCACAGGTGGGCATTCTGCAACCTGCTCCTTCTCTCTGGTTCTTGGATTCTTATTTCTGAATGGTCCAAGTAAGTGAACAGACAGCTCTTTCCATCTCAAATGATGAGGCAAACTTAGCACTGGTAACATGCCCCTTGACTCCAGTGCAGTGTAATAGACAGCCTGACTTTGGCTGTTTCTGTCTTATCTCCTCATCTTCTGTTGTTATCCTGCACGTGGTTTTATTTGTCCATTTCTAATGTACTGTGTCCTGTATGTATTCCTGCACTGGTGATGGTTCCGGATGGTTCCCATGCCCTGCCACTGAGTGAGGCATCCCATCTGTGTAAACTGGTGATGATTTGTGGACACTCAAACTCTTCCCAGGTCTGTTTGTGCCACAGAACTGCTGGGAATGGCAAGAGCCCTGGAAGAGGTGTCAGATGGCTTCCCCATGTGTGAGGCAAGCCAGGCTACCAGGGCTTTTTCTCCTGGAGCAGGGAGAAGCAAGAGTCAGAGATGATTTTGTCATTATTTCAGTCAAGAAAGATCGGGTCTGTGACTTGCTGAACTGTCATCAATTCCAGTGACTGCAGAGGTTGTTTAAGCCTTGAATTTTAGTTTCACGCTGGTGCTGTTGTCCACTTGTTCTGTGAAGCAGGTGATGCAGTTTTAGACATGGCTCTGCAGCTGCTTCGAGTGGATTGTCTAGTTCCTATAACCTGACACCTAGCAGGAACATCAGGACAACATTTGGAAATGCTTTAAAAGGCCCTAGCTTTTTCATACTGTTTGGTTTTTTTGTTGTTGTTTTTGTTTTTTTCTACCAGGTCGCTGCTGCTCCACCATGACCCACACAGGCACCAGCCCCGGTCAAGCACGATTTTGCCTCAGCCAACACCCCATTTGACAAAAAGTAAAGGTTTGTTTCACACAGTTATGTTAGAGTTCACTAACTCTCAAACCTGAAGCAGGGAGGATGCAGGATAGCAGAGATATGCGCTGCTCTGGCCCTGTACCTGTGAGCAGTGAGGAGGGACAGAAGTGTCCCTTGGGCAGCGGTCTCATGCGGGTCTCCACTGTGTGTCCCTGGACAGACTGGGATGGAGGGTGTCAGAGAAAAGGAGAGCAGCGAGTTCAGCTCTGCCCCACTCCCACTTCTGGTGTGGTCCCAGCGCAACCTGGAGCTCTTCTAGGCATGACACGCTCTGCTCCTTGCAGCCCTGCTCCAGGATGCAGCACAGCCACAGTAGGGCACCAGTTTCCAGCTGCAGGATGGGAAAGACTTTTCTAAGATATAGAGGTTTATACGAGCGCAGTACATAACGGGGGTGAGCTGGAGCCACAGCCCAGGTTTTCTACCTGCAGAGACTGGTCGCTGACATGGAGTAGCTGAGCTTTATTTGCAGAGAGTTGTTATTCTTCAGTGAATTTGCAGGGAGGAACACAGTGTCATGGTAATTTTTAACACTTGTTTTGGCTTCCCCGTTATGCTCTCAGCCATCCTGGAGGATGCACACGCAAGCCAGAAGATGACATGAATGCCATAACAGATTTTCTGCAAGGAGAAGAAAACTTCCTGAACCTTCAAAACTCTCTGCTGGCTGTTTCTGAGATACATCCAGGATTGTGGTCACGTATGAGTCCTTACAGCTCCTTTTGAAGGCTTTGTTTTCCAGGAGAAAAGCCTGTCTGAGCGTTATTTGTGCTGGACTGAACTTCAAACAAAAATGCTGCTAGGAACTGACAGCAGGCTGCACATGACAGCTAGTGGTATGTAGCACAGCCCTGTCAAGGAATGGATAATCCCCCATCCTTAAATATCCTTTCTACTTATGTTGGCAGTATACAGACTTCTAGGGATTTTACCAGTTACCCCAGACATAACACTTGAAAAGCGCCACTGAGGAAACTGCTGGGCAAATCTCTATTTCAATATTTCTTAACTAAATTACGTGAGTGGGCAAATATGCTGCAGCCTGTTGGGGCTTACAGTAGAGTGATGTTCAAAAGTAGAAGGAAAATGTTTGGAAAGTGTCTCTTTACTCTCACAAAGACTGGGAATTGTATCGGCTGAGGGGATTTACTAATTGTCCTTGCAGTTTCATTTCCCCTGCTTGATTTCTTCATGTTTATCAGAATTCCAAGGTACCAAGCCAAAACCCTACCTAACCTTTCCCTAAACTTGAACTGACACTCGAGTTGTCAGTGACGGTCAATGCTCTGACAGCCAGCATGGCCATGTTCTCACTTCAGTATTACAATCACACTGTTTGAGGAGGTTTCTGTGAGGGGAGCCGGTGTCCCTGGGCTGTGCTCCTGCACAGCCTCCGCTTGTGGAGCTACTGCTCGAGGCTGGGGGGCGGCTGC
>NW_010419213.1:37561-41404 GCF_000710305.1 Buceros rhinoceros silvestris
AGCGCCCCGCGGGACACGCCCCCCTGCAGCCGCAGCACATAACCTGATGAGCCGAGCCAAGGGCAGGATTTTCCATCATCTGAGCAAGGGCAGGCCATGCCCCCCAGACTCGGCTTGCTAAATACCCTGTGTGTTAGGAGTGACTTGGTGGGATCGCTGTCCATCTGATCTGATGCTGGCCCTGTCTGTGTTAATGGGAACTTTTTTGCTAATGGTGCTGCACTGTGGACTTGATTCGTGATAGCAGGGTGCTGAGAAGGTGATTTGCACACTGCAGGCCAATGTACAAACTTCCTTGCATCATTTAGATCCACGGGGTGCCTAATTTCCTTTCTTGGGTGTAGATCAGTCTGTTGTAACACTGCTGCTGTGCAGCACTGGACCCCCTCCATTCACACACCACACTTAAGAGTGTCCCACCAGCTGAACTGTCGTAAGTGCTCTCTGACAGGGCTTGCACCGCTTACAAACGTCTGCACCAATGTCACTGTATTCATGTATTCCTCGGATCTGGCCTCGAAGTCTCCTGGTTCTGTCACTGCTGCCCAAACCTACGGGACAGCTTCATCTGTACAAACACCAGCAGCAGCGTCAGGTTTCCTCATCCTCTTCATAGCTGTTTGCAAAAAGCAGCTAATGGTGTTAATGGAATCGGATGGTTTTTGAGTTTGGGGAAGGAGAGCCCTAGTATTTTACCCCCTCAGTTCTGTAACTGGGTATCGAGTACTGCTCAGATTTTCTGTTGTTTGTGTTCTGAAGAAATTGCCTTAAAATGAAATTAGAGACTAATGAAATCAAGTATCTGTTTGGTGAGAAATTCATATAGATTCCATATTTTCTTCCATGAAATAATTTTTTTTTGCGGGAATGAAACTCCAAACAAGAGTCAAGAATGTCTTTTTTATTCAAGTGAAACATTTCGATGTTCCCGGACTCAGTAGTGTTTAGTTTCTGGAACTAAAGTCAATATCCACTTGAAGTCTTTTCCCTGTTAAGCTGCATTTTTCCAGCTAATACCTCAGGAGCTGAACTCTCTCCAAGTGTCAGGGTCCCCAGGGAGAGGTCAGCAGCTCCCTGGGGCACGTTGAGCAGATTGTCCATGGAGACATCTGCCTTGCATTAGGGGAAACATGATCTTCCTGAAGGCTCTGCAGCCCTGACACTGCCTGTCAGTGATGAGATGCAGCACAACGTTTGCTTAAACGTGACACATAGCAGAGTGTTTCAGAATAATTAAAAAAAAATAAGGTGCTTTCATTTTCTCAGCAAAAGTTGAGCATTTTCAGGAAAAAATGATGGTTTTCCACAGCAGTTTGTAGAAACTGTTGAGGATGCTGGGTCACTCGGTGAAAGCAGGGTAGATTGCCAGCAACTACCAGAAAGTTACGATGGAGACTTGCCTGGTGTTTAACATCTGAGCCCAGGGATCTGGCTCTGTCTTTGGCTGCCCGGTGCCCTTGCCACAGCCTGGCTGGAGTTAACTCAATTATGTGGAAGCTTGCCAGGGGCTTCCGTTATCTTGGTTCAGTCATTAGCACGAAAACAGTGTAAGGATTAGCCGTTGTTTGCTGTCTCAGGTGTTAGTGGGGATACCAGCCAAGTGTCGATCTTGTCGGGACATGCTGGAAGAGACTTTCTGATGGGTTATCTGTGGATCAGTTTTTTTAAAATGCACGTATTCCTCATTGGGATGATTTTATTCCTCACTTCAAATAGTTTCATGTGTTTAATTTCTTCTCTTGTCAGTTTTCAACTTGCACTTGCATTTTCTGGTGTTTTGCAAACCCGTGAGACAGATGTACTCATCCCTCTGATGGACATTTCTGAAGGCCCCCCTGTCCAGCCCTTCATGGCAGGGTCAGGGTTAGGGACCCGTGGAGGGCAGTGAGCATGTGGATGGTTTGGGATGTGGCTGCCAGGCTGAGTCACCCGTTGGGAGCATTCCCTGGCGTCCTGTGAACTCTGCAGGGAGGGAAGGAAGGAGGTGGGGGTTTTGATTTTGGGCTATGTTGCTTCGGTAAATAGAGAAGAACAGATTTAACTACTGCAAGGAAGTGTGAGGTTTTGCTGGTGTGTGCTCTAGGTGAGAAGTTCTGGTCCTGAAACTCTGTACAGTTACTGAGGAAGCCAATGAGAAAGCTGACATCTCTCTAGAAAATCAAGGCAGACTTTGCATTCCTTAAATACTTCTTGGACAAGGAGAAAAAAACCCCAAACTCATTCCCTCTCCCACTCCACAGCATTTCTGGCTCTTCTTCTCTTTCATAAATATGCAAAATGGGAGACGAGACCAGTTTGTGAAGGATCCTTTTGTGAAAGGCTTTTCAGCTTGCACAGAGACCTGTCCTGGAGGCTGCTGTGCCTGCGCAGCGTCTCAGAGCTCCCTGCAGCGATGCCCGCGTCGCCCACAGTGGTACCCACTCTCTGTGGCCACCTGGGAGTGAAGCACAGCTGCGTGCTTGGTCTTGGAAGCAGGACAGATGACAGCAGCGCCGCATGAGCTGCGGAACTCAAACCTTTCCTCTGCTCAGGGTGTGAGGTGCGGGGTGATGGCAGTGGGGCTGTAAACGGGGCTCAGGAAGTGCCTCAGAAGCAGACCAGCCGTGCCTGCAGCTGGAGCAGTTTCTAGATGCTGGATGTCACCCGTAAAGTCTCTCTGGGTGAGTCTGAGCCCTGTGTCTCTTTGACAGTGAAGCCCTGCCAGGAGCCGAGAAGCTGTGGCCCGTGGGCGCACAGGCTTGGTCTGTGCAGGGCTTGGCCCCTGGTGGCAGAGACGAGCCAGGGGTGGATCTGCCTCGAACCCCCGACCTGGGCTTCTCCATGGATTTGTTCTTCCATAAACCACTTCTTAGACATTAGTACTCTGTGCAACGGGCTTTGCAGTTACGCTGTGAGCCCGTGGTTCGCAGGAACAGCCTCCATGTGTTCTGAATGTCGTGACGCCCTTTGCTTTAGGCAGTCATTGCAGACTCTTTCTGAGGGGCCTTAAAAATCTCTGAACTTTCAAACTGAATTCTTGTGATTGAATATTTATTGTTGAACTCAGCATGATATATAGAACAAAGCCTAAATCCAAGGATGGTCCTGACTTCAGCAGTAAACACTGACAGCAGTTTTAATATATACTGTATTTTAGTGGTGAATGCTTAAATTTTTTCTTGTTTTCTGTGTCCTCAGTTATTTCTCTGTCTGCTGTGGTTAGCCCGAGATTCTGCACTGGAATGAGGAACATGCAGAGATCTAAGACTCATGATAAGCTTAGCCTAGACTGGTCTAATATGTGTTTTGCAGAAAAGTATAGATACTTTCTGGCAACGCCATGGAGTTTTTTTGCTTTTGTCCTTTAATGTTTAAAAAAAGGGTAAAGACCATAACAGCCAGTGAAATAAAACTAGCAAATGCAGCAGACAAAGAAACCTGTTGCCAGTTCTCCGCTGCACTGCAGGGCTCTGCCAAGGCCATCCTGGTGCAGCCGGGTCTTGGTGCGGGGGACATCATCCCGCCTGCAGGCTGCATGTCAGGTCGGTGGCCGCAGATGCAGGGGAGATGCTCTGACACCCAGGCTCATCTACATGAGTCTGGGAGCCCCAGAGGCAAAGCTGCCCTGGGGCATCACCCTACATCTATATGGATCCCTTCCACGCTGCACCAGGTTGACTCTGTCTGTGCAAAACCGGCGTGAGAGGCTGCCGGTGCTTCCCAGCCTTGCTGGGAGGTCCATGGTGCGGCAGACGGGCTGTGGTCTTGCAGGAGCCTGTTTGTTACTGACTGCAGACACCGTGGACCGAGCCAGCCTGTTTGGTCACAGCCTCTGCTGTGGACCTCTCATCCGCAGGAAGAGCG
>NW_010419213.1:41522-54678 GCF_000710305.1 Buceros rhinoceros silvestris
GCAGGACTCGACTCTCACCTGGCTGGAGCCTGCCCATCCAAAATCACCGATTTCAGTCCGTTCTGTCATTGGAGAATTGTTCATTCTCACGGATACACCAGAATTAATGCTCCATGGCAGTGGGAGTCTGGTTCAGCGCAGGGTCAGTGCGGCGCTGACTGTCAGCCCGAGGCTACGGGCCTTGACCGGGCTCCAGCCGGCGAGGGCTCGCGCGGTTTCCAAGGCACAGTGGTTAATTTCTCGTATACTCTGGAGTATTACTAAGAAATGTAAATACACAGACTCAGGCAAATCCAAAAATCCACAAAATGCCTTTTGTACTGTTTGACAAAAACGCTTCTTTCATGTAAAATGTCCTTAGTGTTTTGCTGATTCCAAAGGGAAATGCATTTGAAGCAGTAACTGCAGTAACTAGTAAATAGAATTATAACTTCCTACTGACAGAAAAAACACACTGTAATGATATAAGGGCAGAGCTGGTACAAACAATAGTCGTCCTTAAAGTCAAAATGAGACAGATGTGAAACATTATGCTAGATTTTCCTCAAGGGTAGTGCTTAAGTAGTTCTTTGCTTACAGAAACGTACCACAGAAGGTTTGTATCAACGTTAGCCAGAGTTATTTGTGTCAGCAGAGATAACCGTCTCCTCTTGGAATTTCACAGATCGGCTCCTCCGATAGGAGAAATCCGGCACAGGAGTAATGAGAGCCTTCAAAAGATGCTCTTTGTCCTTGCGCCTTTTCCTGGAGAACACCATGTCCTGAGGGGAGGCTGAAACAACAGTTGTCTGTAATGAGTGAAAAGCAGAGCTGCTCAAATTACAGCATTACCGAAGGTGCACAGCCCGCTGGAGTGTACCCGGCCACCGGCACCTCACAGTGGGTAAGGAACTCTCGCTCAAAGGTTTGCCAGTGCGGGAGGACGATGCTAAGGCTGCTTCCAGCCGGACTCCCCAGCTCTCCAGTGTTTGCTGTGGTGTCGGTGCAGCCTTTGGCTCATGTGTGTGCTATACACAGGCCCTGAGTCCGGCTGGCACCACTCTGTACCTGGGTGCCTTTGCCATAAAAATGATTGTTATTTACAGAACTGTGCAAAGCTGAGCTGGTTTGACTGAGGACGTGTTTTGTAAATCGATTTCACTAAGCTGGTTCAAAATCCCCATCGAACCTTGCCCTGAGGTGATAGGGAGCTGCCTCAGGAATGTTAGACTGTGTGCACGGAGAACAGCTCCCATCTCCAGTCACGGCCTGACCTCGGTATGTCTGTGAGAGTCCGTGCCAGCGGAAGAGTTAGTGTCAGCTTAAGAACTGACGATTGGTACCACTTGTGGACAAAGACTATGGTCTGCCTGGGGGCAGAGAGGGATGTTACGGTTTGATCTAATGAAACCTGATGATTTCTGTCAATGATTCTGAGATTAAAAAAAAAAGCCACCAAAGAACTCCCCAGAACAGCAATCTCTCACACAGATGGTGTGGAAAAAAAGTGCCATTGGGATTTCTGTCCCAAGGGGTTCCCGCTCCTTTTAGCTCTGTTTTGGTTTTAGTACTGTCCTGTGACACCAAGTGTTTGAACACCAAAAGTATCATCTGGGGGTAAAAAACCTGCTTTTATTTTTGAGCAAGAAATCAGAGGGCAAGGCGGCAGGACTGGAGCTCAGAGGAATGAAAAGGTCCTCAGAGACTGATAGGTCCTGGGGTAAAGCAGAAGTCGCGATGTCTTGGCAATACCACAGGAGAAGCCAGAGGATGCCCAGAGCTTCCCAAAACTCAGTGTGTTTGCATTTGTCCCACTGACACAGCTGCAGGCGATAAGGAGAGCTGAAACATGCCTGCAGGGGAGTTTTGGGAGAAAATCACTTATATGGGGTATGCAGAGTGCACAGCAATTAAACTGCAACAGGATGAAAGTAAAGGTGAAGCGCAGAAGCCATCTGTGTGCTTTAGCAGATATGCATCTTCAGGTTAAGCCACTGCTTTGGCATCTAAAAAAAGCTTTCCAGCAATATCACTTAGGTAGCATGGATAATCTTTCTGCGTCCGCTCTCTTACATAAAACACAGAGCAACTTCCCTCCTCCTGAGCAGGCTCCTGTGGGTCAAGGACTGCCTCTGCGGGTGCAGGAATCATGCCAGTGCCATGACGCCCCAGTGTCTGTTCGTCTCTGTGAGTGCTGCTGCAGCACAGGCACCTGCACGTGTGTCCTGCCCTGCTGGCAGTGCTGCCCTCACCGACCCCCAGGGCTGCGGGGGGTCCCTCTCCTGACCTCAGAGCCTGGTTCTAAGTATTTCCATAAACATCATTTTCTGAAGCCGAGGAGAAACCTCGTGTCCCCAAAGCACCCATTAATATGTGATAACCAAATTGTTTATTCTTTTCACAATTTTAATGCAAAGGTACACATTTTGTATATTAATGCAAATGTGGAGGAAGTGCTAGACTGTAGGTCCCGATCTGTGATTCTGCTAGGCTTCAAAGTAGAAATGCTTCGAGTTTTCTTTTAATTTCGATTCCAGGTCCTTTCTGCATTCTGTAGGAATTTCCCATAAAAGGGCTTTGTTTGGAGCTGCAGTGCCTGGTTTTCCCCGAGAGCGCAGCGAAGGGGATGGTTAGGTATGTCGTCATACCAAGTTGGTTGTGTTAGCAAATTCTTGCCTAAAAAGAGGTGTCAGATTGTTCAGCCAGCTGAAGCAAGCCAGTTGGCAGGAGAGTCGCTTAACTCTAAGCAGAATTTTAAAAACACTGTGGTTCTTTGTTTAACATCCAGATTCTACAAAAATAGCTCCAGCTCTGAAATAATTTCTGTCCCCACCCTCCCCATACTATCCACCTTCCGTCCTGCATGCTGCCCCCTCTCCCCACTGCCTTGTTTTGTCCGGTACTGGTCAGCGCTGGCGCTGTCCTGCACGTCCCCTGTGGCAATCCCTCAGCCCAGAGCCCCATTGAGGTGCCTGCACTCTCGACCTAGGCTGGCACTGGCATCTCGGTGTGCGGCACTCCTGTCCCGTGGCACGGGCCTCGTGCAGTAATTCACTTCTCTCTGAAGGGAGTGCCAGGTGTCTGAAATAAATCCTCCGCGGGAATGTGCAACTTGTGCAGGCAGATGACAGGTCGATCTAAATCCATCTGTAGGCATGGCTGGGCAGGACCCACGTCCCTTCAGCGCTGGGAGGGAAGAGCTTACACCCACAGCACCCTGCTGGATTATACACAGAGGAATCTCTGTGCAGCGCTGGGGCCAGTCACCGTGAACAAGGGGCACGCTTCAACCTCCTGTTGCTGTCGCGCTGCCAGCACCAACAACCACAAAGCTTATGGAAGTTAAAAGATGCTCAGGACCTGCAAACACTATTGCAAGGAAAGAAAAACTCTCTGAGCTGTAGTCCTACGCCTGCTATGCTGCTGCTCCTCACTCCCAGGAAAACGCTGCTTCCCTTATTTCTCTGATCTCTTTTCTTGTCTGATGAGACGGACGAGAACACAACTTGCCTACCTGCTGCTGCAGGTGGTTACTGGTAGGGGTAGGGCAGCTGCACCTCTGTTCAGAGACGTTTCTTAACCTTTTTTCCCTTTTTTTTCCTCCTTGTCTTTCCAGAGCGCTGTTTGTTTGTGCACTGACCAGGTTCGAGGTTGCGCATTACATGTCACTAGCAGCCCGGGAGCTTTTTTCCAAAGACATTTCTTCCCTTCTCCCTGCCCGTACTCCTCGTCAAACCTTTCCTGGTTTGAGAAAAGCTTTGCTGTTGGTTAGTGGATTCCCCTTTAGTGAGGGCTCTCACTTTGGTCTGTATCACACGAGGTTTGCTCCAGGGCGTGTCCAGGGAAAGGGCTCTGAGGCTGCTGATCACAGCTGGCAAGGCCGAGTCTCCAGGCGCTTTTCCTCCAGGGTGCTCCAATGGCTGTCCTGTCCTGCAGTGCCTCCAGCAGCAGCAGCTGGGCAGACAAAACGTGGTGAGGGCAGATAAAATACCCGTCCTTACTGGATGTCCCTCTGCAGCTGGCAGCTCCCTGGGGGCAGCAGCTGTCTGCTCCAGAGCAAACCTGCCCACCCCACAGTCTTGGAGGAGCATCACAGGGAAGGTGGGGGACAGCGCGGCTGCCTGCGCTGAGAGGGGAGGTGTCTCCGGGACCAATCTCACAGCTGTTTTTCCTCTGAATTCACCTCTTTCTTGTTTTTCCCACCCCAGGGGAAAGCAGAAAGGCATCAGAACAAGTGGCACTGCCTGCGCTCTTGAGGGTGGCCGGGGAGAGCACCACACGCATTGCTGCTGCATTTCAGTGCACAAACTAGGATTGCTGCAGGAAATGAAAGATGTTCTGCCCGCGTCAGGTTCCTTCTGAAGAGAACTGGAGGGAGCAGGGTGAATGGTCAGGACTGGGGCAGGAGTGATCCCACAGCAACATGCAGAGTCAGAGCAAAGCACCCCATGCCCTGTGGCAGCTCAGACCTTCCCCACTGCACCCCAGCTGCTCTGTCATCCTGGGGAGGAGGCAGCCAGCCAGGCACAGTCTCGTCAGAAGAGCACCTCGAGGTGGTCCGGTGGGCTTCTGAGTAACGCAAACCAATGCTCCTGAAGGTCATGTTAATGGGAAATACCAATTTCCCCATTCACCTTGTGCAAAGATCAGATGTGCAGAGGAAACACTGCTGACAGGGAGCAGTATGTCGCTGTCTGATTTATGTGGCACCAAGTTTTGCCACCCTTTTTACCAAGTGAGCTGTTGTCCTGCCAGTCGCGGTCCCGTTGACCGCAAACAGGCAGAACCTGGCTGATGGAGGGCAAAGGTGCCCAGTGAGCACCTAAAAGTGCTCCTGCCTCAGTCTGGCAACCACGCAGTTACGATTTGCAATTGTCACCCACAAATCTTTTGCTTTCTTTTTCAAATGTACCTTCATAATCTTAAACGAGCACAGACACAATGGGAATTCTAGGCAAAACTGCGCTACAAATGTTACTCAAAATGATTTATCGTGTGCTTTCCATTTCAGGTCTGCCTTTTTCTGGTTGGAGCATTACAAGAAAACCCACACACAAAGAAAGGAAGAAAGAAACAAACGGAGAACAAATTACAGGCGTGGCCATTAATTCTTCTGGGCAAGAACGGCCTGCCTTCCTCAGGCGTCCAGACCTGCTGCAGAATATGCCAGGTAAAAATAGAAAAGAGAGTAGTAAAACAAAGAGGGAGTAAAAATTAATGTGGGGGGACTTGGTGGCCTAAATATAGACAATTCTGCCCCTCTCCAGTAACTTGCAGTAACAGAATATTCAGCAGCCATCATGATTTGGCCAATACCCAAAATAGAACACAGCAGTCCGACAGTGGGGATTGCAGCTAGAAAATGTGGCATTCTCTTTGGCACAGCTGTCCTATTATACTAAGCCAGTTACTCCCCTTTAATCCTAATTAATACTCTCTCTTTCCACTCTGAGCCAGGTTCTGGTCAGCACTAATTCCGGGGGTCTGCTGCTGCTCTCCCTGCCGGAGCCCTCTCTCTGCAGGCAGCTTTGTGCTCCTTCCGTGAGGGAGCAGCTGAAATCATGAATGACGTGTTACCAATATTGAGGAGAACTGCTGGCATCCGCCCCAGCAGAAGAAATCAGCGTGTCTTTCATTAAAGATACCCGCACTCATATGAGGAACATGTGCTTGCCAGGCAGTGCCAGTTCAGGGCTGCCATCAGCAGGAGAGGGAAAGGTCTGTCCCTGCTAAATACAGGCCCTGTCCTACCTGCCAAAGCCACCCCAGCCCCTGGGCACCCCCAGGGTGATTGCTCGTCTCCTGTGCCGCCTGGGAGAGGTGCCACCAGACCTCTTCCAGCTTGGGCTGCGACCAGCCCCCAAAATACAAAATAAACATGTACAAAATAACTGTGTTTTGCAGGAGGGAGGGTTGTGGGCTGAGGTCTAGTGTCAAGATGTCGAGCTCTTCTAGGCAGCGCTGATCCTACAGACGTTACTTTATTCCCAGCATTTTTCATGTGATTTACTGCAGTTTGCAAATGCACGTAGTAACCAGGAGTCATTAAATGTAGCTGATTTTAAAGCACAATGTCTTTAACAAATGCTGCATGTATGTTATATAAACATTGCAAATGTTACACCATACATTTTGCAGTTTCAGACTGCTATTAATGGGACAAACAACATGTTTGCAGTCTGAGAATACTGAAACGCTTTGGTGTCTATTTTTTTCTAATTATAGAATTTCATATTTACTCAAAATAGATCTCCATGCGCATGTTATGAAATACTTCATTCCAAACACAAGCACAAGATAAATGCCTCTGGAGTGGATCTTGACTTGCACCAAGAAATCAAAGCAGGCGCGGCAGGAGGAAAGTGCGGTATGTCAAATAGATGATTTTTAGCCCTGCAGAAAGGGCTGATTAAAAGATGTTGTGTTTGCACTTCAGTAGAGAAAACTGTAGGCGTGTGCATGTGATGGGCAGTTATAATATTAGAAATAATTAGAGTTAACAGACGTTTTCCCACTCCTTAAAAAGCAAGCATTTCTGTGGAGTGGTACAAGTGCAGAATAACGCCGTGAGTGACACTGAGCAGTTTGCGGTTCTTCTGGCAGCTGCAGAGGTTCTCTGTAGCCCGTTCCGCCTGTGCTCCCTGCCAGAGCCAGGCAGCAAAAGCAAGGGGAGAGGGGACACTGGCTGCAGCCGTGTGTGCGGAGCCCAGTGCCAACGGCCAACGAAGAGGGCCCGGCTTAGTGAATGTTCCTAGGCTGCCCTCCTCCTCCTCCAGCCGAACAGCTTCATCAGTCCCCCAGCACAGGACCACCTGGTCCCTTTCCCTGGAACTCGCCAGTTGACAAAAACACCATGAAATGTCTCATTCTGTCTCAGGCTCTCTGACCTGTGGCCTCTTTATGGAGCCCAGCAGTTTCAGCTCATCCACCGTTTATTCTGGCACCCCGGGGATCTTCCCAGCCCACACAAAGTGCGCAGCTCCGTGGCTGGTGGGTTTTGTGCAGCAGCGGCATGTCTGACTGTGACGATTGCGTGGGGCAAGATGGGTTGACCATATGGTAATTTCAGTATCATTATGCAAATCCTTGTGTCTGTGAAAGTTACCTAAATAAGTCCTGTTCCTCAAATGTCTCAAGTGGGGTTTCTCAGAAATGGTCTTTGAGCCAATGCTTGCTGCTGTCACCAGAACGTGTCCAGCCGCTTTGCTGATGGCGAAGGGAGCACGGGGGAGGGTGGGGTTTCTCAGAAATGGTCTTTGAGCCAATGCTTGCTGCTGTCACCAGAACGTGTCCAGCCGCTTTGCTGATGGCGAAGGGAGCACGGGGGAGGCACAGCCCCAAAATGCCACGAATTCCCGTGTCTGTGCCTCTGTGCCTGCTGTGGAGACGGTTGAGAAGGACCTTCTCTCAGGAGAATCACAATTCACTGGGTAGAGCAGGAGAACCTGTCTCCGCTTCAGCTGTCAGCCAAGGAGCAGCAAAGCAGGAAGGTGAATAACAAACCTCCAAAACTGCGTTTTTCTGCTCGTGAGTTCTAGAAGAATGTAAAACAGGCGCTGCTCCGCTAACTGCAGCGTGGATCTCGCTGTGGGAGTCAGCACTGATGGCTGAGAAGTGAAAGTCGGCAGATGTAGCTGAGCCTTTTAAAAGGCTGCCAAGGTAATCTGTTGATCTACTGATTGATGTCAAGGTTTTTTACCGAACAACCTCTTGGGAACTGCATTTGGGTAATTATTGTTTCTGCTCCTTTATGGTCACAGAATGTTGGGAATAGCAAATACCTTCCAGAAGACTGGAAATGTTTTGAGGTCTGATGCCCCTACTGGGAATCTTGGAAATACTCTGCAAGAGTGTGGTTCGATGATAGAGTCGGCCCCAAGAACCTCAGCTGCCTTCCCTGAGGAGCTGATAGTGACAGCTATTGGAGACACTGTTGAGCCGGAGGAACCTCACACAAATTTTTTGTCCCTGTGTCCTTGACAGCATCTCAAGCGCGAGGTGGTCTGTGTTCTCCAGAAGAGCTCGATACAGAGGAATCGCTTTCATCATCTTCATTTGCGCAACGTGTTCCCAGTGGAGGTGCAGATCCTTGTGCAATAGCAACATTTGCAAAAGCTATTTTTTGTGGAAGCTCTAGAAATTATCAACAGATCTCAGGAGTCCGAGGCCATAGGCAGGAGGAGGAAGGAGCTGTGCACTGCTGCACTTCATCTTGATGTGCTTTTATTTAGGACATGCCCCCAAAGGACATCCTTGAGCTTTTCCAGTCCTTCTGCCTCTGACAGCTACTCCAACGGTGCTAAATATGTCTAGCAAGCATCGGAATGCTCTGAAAACCAAAGAGTTTTATCTTCAGCCTGGATCTGCAGCTGTAGTGAGTAAGTGCTGGTTTTGTAGATTGGATCCGGTGTGTGGCAGATGACTACTTTGCCCAGTGCGGCTGATAAGATGCGTCAATGACCGCACCCAGGAAGAGCAGCAATAGGCTCAGACAAGAAGTAACTTCTGTTCAGCACTTAGCGCAGACAGGCGGCCAGCGTTAGTCTGTTTGTGTGTGTCAGAGGTGATTTTAGACCGTTGCCTGCGTCATGATGCAGGCTAAAGTAAGCCTTTCTTTGCAAAAGCTCGGAAGTGGCTTAGAAGCGTGAGAATCTATAAGGAGTGTGTTTGAAAATCTCAGCCATTCCCCGGGCAACGGTGTGCAACACAGGTGATGCACAGGCAGGTGACTTGTGAAGATGAGCGTCCTGGAAAGAGAACGTACGAGGAAACCGTAGGGTGGGGATGTGGGGCAGGCAGGTCATAGGACCACTGAGTTAGAGACTTTCACTAAAGCCACCTTGTTCTTTTCTGGGTTTCAGTGGGCTTTCCTTTAACAAAGTAAGTACCTGGAAAAATGACCCAGAAATATTTGACCTTCAGAAAGGCCTCTAAGGCACAATTACCTGATGTGCAGTGAACTTGTTCATGTGGTTCCCACTCTAAATCATTTTCTAGGTTCACGCATGTGTGAAAAGGGGTCTGGTTATATGGAGGAGGGCAAATGAGAGAAGAAACTTCAGGAAGGAGAGAAATACTCCAGGGGATTTTACTGGTTGTATTTGCTCAAGGGAAGGAAAGATCAAGTAAGTATAGGCACCTCAAAGTAGCTTTTTGGCTTTGAACTTCAGGAGAAAATAACTTAGGGGAGGTGTGAGGCACCACCAGCACTCAGTATACGCTGTTTTACGGAGTTAGGTAGAATTGTAGACACGTTGTACTTAGCTTTTGTAGCCAGGTGACGGATTCTTTTTTTTTTTTCCCCCAAGTACAGCAAGGGCTCTCAGTTGCCCTGCACGAAGGAAGTCACTTGGCTGCCCGGCCACCAGTGTTCACAGCAGTGTCGGCCAGGCCCTCTCTGCAGAGTTCCAGCTCCTTCCCCTGCTCCTGACACGGGAACAAAGCCAGTAAGTTATCTAGGGCTGCAATCTCGGTTAGGCTTTAGAGAAAATACTTTTTTAAGAAAATAAATTCCATGGTTGGCACAAAAGTGCCTCTACCATGCGCTGTTTTCAGCGGAAGATGTAACCAGGTGCACACATTAAAATATGACTTCAAGAGTTCGGTACTGGCAGAGACAAAGCAGTGCTTCACCCGCCTGCTCTGGACCCCAGCAGAACTCCGTGGCTGCTCAGAGACAGGCCTTCACACAGCGTGAAAGCAGCAACACCTGGAAGCTTGAAGAGTTCTTGAAACTAGGGAACTGGATTTCCATTTTTGGTGAGAGAGCACCCTGCGCAAGAGAAAGTACATTTGTATGGAAAAAAATTATTTTAAATAATCTTGGAAACTTTCTGTTGATTTTCAGCATGAGTTCGTGAACTTGGAGTAAAATTGTCCTTTGGGGACAAAACAGAACAGATGAAAAATAAGTGCTCGTGTAAGGTCTGGAGGCTGGGGTAGTCTCCAAGCGGTGGTCTTTCATCTGATTGTTTTCCATCAAGTTCAGGAGTAACTCTGAGCAGGGTCTGCTTCAATTCATGCAGACAGAAACAAATCATATGTTAGAAAGAGAAGAACCCTGAATGAGCAGATTTTTCAAAAAGCTGTTTCTTTTCCGAGGTGAGACACCCCGATCAAAAGCGGACAGTGATTCAGGAAGGCGATCAAGCACACAGTTATGGTGGCAGCTCCCAGACTCCCTCTGACAGCAGCTCCACTGGAAGGCCAGTTCCATTTCAGCTCATAGCAGCATAAATACGGGATGATGAGTTTGCCGAGCTCGTGCCTCCTCCTTTTGGAGGCTGAACATTGTGCACCCATCCGTGCTCCTGAATTCATGCCCATTCTGGCAATTTATTTGCCTGATCCTTAAATGTATGTGTTCATCTTGGTCTGCACCAAGTGTACCAAGCTCTGTCAGCAGTTGGCTGTGGGCCACAGATGGGTGTCTCAACTTACTGGAGAGACTGCGTGGAAGTTTTCTGCCTTCCTGCAGCGCCTGCTGCTTGTTAACAGCTGATCCCGAAGGGGAGCGACATAAGGGCAGCAGGGAGTGTGGCTTTACAGAAGTGCACTCCCTGCATTTCTGACTAAAGGGTATGTGCTGAATAGTTAAACTATGGCGGGGAGACGGAAATATTTGAGAGGCTTCTGCTGGAACCTGCCTTTAACTCTCTGTAGCTTGGCAAAGGGCTGTGGTTAGTACCTGCTTTTAGCTTGAATTTGCGCTTCTTCAGTCTGGGAGCAAGAATGGAAGAAATGTTCTGAGAGCAAATTCCATGTACGTCTTCTGCCATCTGCTAATAGCATGTGTGAGCAGCTCTGCTGCCAGGATCCGAGGAGCAGAGGTAACATCGTGGTGGAGAAAATTGCACTCCACTGAAAATGAGACTCTTGCTCCAGAAGACTCGATAGCTCAGCACCTGCTGGGGCCGAGGTCTGCTCACCAGCACTTGCACAGACCCAGGATAATGTTGCTCAGAGTAGCGTGAACCCTTGCAGGGACAGCGCTGCTCCTGCTCAGTGTGAGGAGCAAGTGAGTTTCGTAGTTTGTTTAGTACGATGGCCTTGCGGGAACCTCAGAAATTACTTTGTTTAGGGCAGGTGGAAGGACGAGAGCTGAAGAGCTTCTCCACTGAAACCATGTGCAGGCAACTTGTGGAAAAAACAACGTGGGCAGACTAGAGGGCAGAGAAACACCAAGGAAACTGTCGGAGTTAACCTTCCTGAGCCTCTCTTTGTGTCAGGCCTCATCTGTGCGGCCCACGTGTCTGTGCACCCTGTCCTGTCGTGCTGCAGCGGTGGCGACGGGACCTGAGCTGCCCCGGTCCCAACGCGGAGGTTCCTGCGGGAGCAGCCAGCAGCAAGAGGGCTGCGCAGGGAAGGATGAGCGTGCGAAATGAGAGGTGCAGGCGTGAATCCCGGGCTTCACGCGGTCTCTGCTCGTGTGTGGTGAAGTTGACTGGTGAAGTCAACCGCACACAGAGGAACGCTACGCAGCACCGGTCCTCACGGGCTGCGCTGGTTTGCAATGACTGGGTAGCAAGTGAGGCTGGCTATCAGGAAGGACAGTGATCAAACAAATCATGCAATTTGTGTGACTGCACAAGTAACGTAGCAAAAAAGGCCTGAAAATGATGATAGGGTTTTAGTTTGTTTGATACAGCCTGTTAGAAAAGACCGTGGTAAATGGCTCTGTCTGTAGTTCTGCTTGCGGTCAGCTCAGCTTCATCCTCCTCCGGGACTCAGCCTGTGATATTTCAGAAAAATCGTGAGGAGACGTGAAATACCAGAGGGTTTCTGCATGGCTCACACTTTTTTTTGTGGCCCCTTTTTCTGCTTGGAAAGCTTCCTTTGTTTTTCAGTGGCATCTGTAGTGCTGGAAACTGGCACCGAGCTTCCCACTTGATGTTTCATTATGAAACAGTTAATAACGTTTTGAGGAAGGGAGGGGAGCTGCTCATAAGCAGCTTTTGCATCTTTCAAGTTTCTTGTTTCCCCGTGAGTGTTGGAGTAATTGTGTTTGTGGCAGTGCTCGATGGACGCGGGAGTGGCGTTGGCTGGAGTCGTGCAGTGGCTGCACGTCTCCACGGTGTGATACAACACACTGCCTTGGCTCTGTGCTCCCTGGACACTGAATCGCCGGGCGGGTCAGGCAGCGATGACGTATGTGCAGAGAATTCGGTTTCTACTAAAGATATGTAAGCTCCTGCAAATAAAGATATGTAAGTTCTTGCATCACTCATAAAATCCCAGTACGTTAAAATCCTAAACAGTATTACAGAGTTTCTAAGGAAAGTTCTTACCTGTGTTGTTACACATGTTGATGAATCACACATTCCTCTGGACCTATGAAAACTTCTCCGGCTGGAATTCTCTCTGTGAGAGATGCAAATTCATCATTCCCAAGCAGTGGCACATTCTTCTCATCAAAGCCAAATGGTCTGGTGACAAGGCAGCACTAGCCAAATCCCCAGACCTGAAGATGTTTTTATTTTTCGTTCAAAGTGGGCAGTCAGGTCCCTAGAGAGATGAATTCTTTTGCCTGCTCTCCATCCCTCCGGGGCTGAGATGTTGTCTTTTGAAGGACCCTGACCCTTTGTTCTACGGAGGCCCAGACCCTCTGCGAGGGAGTGCCAGGCCAGGCAGGGGGAGGAAGGGCCAGCAGCACGCGTGAGGGGCTCGGTGGCAATAAGTGGGGCCATACGGCCAGGGGAAGAGGCAGCAGTCGCCACCATGGATGGAGCCTGGAGGGGGACAGCGAGAATGTGAAGGGGAAAGAAAGAAGGCAAGAAATGACACAGTGGAGGAGAGGGAAAGGAGGAGAGGAAGAAGGAGCTCTGTAGTCTTGGGATGAGGAGAGGCACGGAAGAATGAAACATGGTCATCATGACATGAAGCCTGTCCTCTGATGACATCACCCAACCTTTCAGGCTTCACCACTCCTCTTTGTGGAAGGCTTTCCCATTCCCCCTCTCCTTGAAGCTGTCCCTAGTCCTCCTCCTGGGCTTACCAGAGCTGAGGGGACGTGCTGTGTCAGCAGTGAAACGCACATCCATCCCCAAATCAGACTGTTCTACATCTGTCTACAGCTGATTAATATGGGCAAGGGAGGCCAAAGGGTGCTATTGGCCAGCTGAATCTGCTGCTTTGAGACCTACTGCCATGGCAAAGTGTACTTGGTGTGCAGCTCTTC
>NW_010419213.1:54809-55622 GCF_000710305.1 Buceros rhinoceros silvestris
AGCAGGATCATAAAAATCTTTGAGGCACTCCGCAGCAGTTGCCTGTGGCTTTTCACCCCTGTATGTCCAGGAGCTATTGCTCAATGAGGGAGTATGTGGTGGTTTGTGTGCACCGAGAGGTAATTGTGAGCCGCTACCCAAATAGCCCTAATTATGTTTAGAGAAGGCTGTTCCCTGAAAGCAGCTAGGATCTGTGGATAAACATATTGCCACAGGTGACCACCTGATCTGTGCATACAGGCCTAAAAAAAGCCACTTTTCTAAGTTTAAACACCTCAAAATCGAGCTGAGCAGACACCAGACGCCAACGGCTGTGCCTGCTGCGCACACACCACCAAAAGCAGCATTGTGCAGGGGCTGTGCGGCGGGGCAGAGAGCAGCCCTGGTCCCTGCGGCAGCCCAGATGAGCACCTGATGTTCATCCAGCCCCGAACGCACCCAAGGGGACAGGGGGGCTTAAAATACAGGCCTTGAAACACCCCATGGTCAGAGACAGAGTGACTAAGCCCTGTGAGTGGGGAGACAGAGAAACGCGGTGGCTTGTTTTGCTTAATCCTTCTGCAAAGGCACTCACTGTCTGCTGAAACCCAGCCCCAGGCCTGGAGCTCCCTGGGGATGGGGGTCACCCGCTCCCCACCCAGAGCTGATGGGGCTGGGTGTCACAGCCTCTGCCCCAAGCCCAACCCCCGTGAGTACTGCCCAGAGGCTGTAGGACCTTGTGGGCATCTGGAGATGGGCACTTTCTTTCTCTGGACAGGGGCCCTCTCTCTCTACTGAAGGCGCCCACCCAGGAGCCAGAAAACAGCTTAGGCA
>NW_010419213.1:55698-58389 GCF_000710305.1 Buceros rhinoceros silvestris
GTGCCAGGAAAACACCTGAGCCAGCCCCTGGCCCCAGCTGTGCCAGAGTGTTGGGAGGGTCCAGAGGATGGTCCCCGCTCAGCTCAGACCGCAGCACCATCACTCCACAGCTTGGCCATGTCTCTGGGAGGAAGGGCTGGACAGCAGAAGCCCTCTCTAGCCTCCTGGTAAGACTTGTTGCTTCAGGCAGAGTTGAACCCTGCATGTACCATTGGCCTGGAGCCTGGCCCTTGGAGAGGGCTGGGACCTGCTCGGCTCTGCCGAGGCCCCTGCCAGGCCAGAGGGGCCAGCAGGACCTGCAGGTGGAGAGAAACAGGCATTCATTTGGAGCAGATGGGCAGGGAGCTGGCAAGTGGGGCTGGGGCGAGGGGCCTGGGGGGAGCAGGGCTCAGCCCACAGGACCCAGCTTGCAGCTCGGCCTCAGCCCTCACTGCCAGAATTTTTGAAAGAGAAGGTCCATGACGGGAGAAACGTGACGCCGTTCAGCGTCTGTGAGGGTTGAAGAGTCCACGCTGACAGCTGAGTTAACTCCAGGCCTGGCTCTGGCCCCAGCCCTCCCTGCACCACCAGCCTTCTCCTCTGCTGGGAGCGATGCCCAGCTGCCGCACGCCACCATTAACCGCGTGTGGCTTCAGCGTGACTTCACATTAACAGCTGTGCGTAAAATCGGTGCTTAATGGTTGTGTATTGTGACACGGAAGTACAGAAACAAACTCTAGCCTTTTTAAATTAACCTGGTGGCTCTCTGAGCAGCTAGAAAAGGTTTTCTAATATTTGTGGTAGTTGGTCACGGTTGTTTTCCTGTTAACTCTGTTTTGATCAACAATTGCTGTCCGCAGTCCTCGCGCACGGCCGCAGGAGGAGGCATGCTCAGAGCCCCTTCCTTGGGGCGCTTGGCCCTGATGGCGGCGCAGGGGACGCTGAGGAGGTGCCCCCTCCACTGTGGCTCCTCTGGGCAGCAGGTGACAATGATGCCAGTTGCCTCACAGGAAGCTCCTGCAGTACCAGACAGGTTCACCTGCTGCACAGCACCTACCCAGTTTGGCACTGGCCCCTGGCCATCAGCCCGGTCAGAGCTGCCCAGCATTTGGCCAGTGCCGGTCCGCTGCCGTGTGCACAAGAAGTGCAGACATTGGTCAGCAATCAGATCATTCTTTTTCTTTTTTTACTTTACACTTGTAGAATAAGTCCTTAGGCTTGCAATTTGAAAGATGCAGTAGACAAAACTGTAGCAAACTTTTAAGGAGATTTTACAGAATTGTTTTAGAGCAATTATAGAATTACAATTGAGGCAACTTAAGAAAAAATATAGAGGAAAGGGAAAAAAAATTTATCCATTCCAGTAATAATTAGGTGGGAATGAGAATAAAAGTTTTTGAGAGATGAGTGATAGGTCCCAGGGGGATGAAGGATTGTCACAAGTCCTCTGGATGATGAGGGTTTGTCGGGGTCTTCACCTGGGGCAGCCCTCGTACCTGGAGAAGGCGCAGGCTGTGGCAGCGGATCGGTTTCAGAGGGGTGCAGGCTGTGCTGGTCTGCATTACAGGGCTGCACTCGCGGCCTGGAGGCGTTCACAGCCCCCGTACCTGGCTGCTTATCACACCAGGCTGCAGGGAGAAAAACGCCCGTTGAGCCACATTGCCTCTTTGCTAGGCAAAACTCAGAGAGACGGCTCACACCTGAAAGGAGAGGGTTTTCCAGACGCCTTCCAGACAGCCACTGCGTTTCCAGGAGGGTCTGCGAACGGAGACACCAACCAGCCGAACTGCCTGGTGGTTCCTTGGCATGGCGCAGCAGCTTTCAGCAGAGCTTTGCGCGCACGGTGTGCACTGTGTGACTCTGTCTGGGGCAGAAATCTGCGCCCTCAGAGGAGGGCCGGACCTCTGGTTGTAACTTGGTGAAACTGTAATGAAACCCACACCCAGTGGCAGAGCACAGAAACATTCCACGAACCCAGCGTGCTGCGGGGTCAGTGCTTCAACGCAGAATCTGCTCACCAGGATGTCTTCTCGGGGCCTGCGGCTGAGACCCACAGCGTTAGTCCATGAGTGACAGCAGATCTGATCCCTGCTCGTGTGCACAGACTGACCTCCGTGAGCATCAGCGAGCACTCGGAGCGCTGGCTCTCAGTATCCACCACCACAGCCCTCTGTCAGAGAAGTGCTTTGAAACACTCATCCAGTGCGTTCAGCCAGTTATCAGGAGGGGAACAGCAGCACAACCTCAGAACAAATCAGGCCACTGCAGAATGGACAGGTGACCGGGACCTTCAGCTGCATGCCAGGGCTTTGCCGTGATCTGAGCGCAGCCTCGGCTCTGCTGCTGCAGGCAGGAGGCCCAGAGCCTCCTGCTCACAGGAGGCTGCTCGCAGGAGGCTGTTCACAGGCACAGGCTGTGAACCTACAGGTTTGGTGCTGGGGCAGCAGGTGCAGTGATCGCAGCGTCAGCACGGCCATGCGCTGGAGAGCTGGACCACTCCAACATGGGTGTTACTTCTTCGTGCGGACCTTGAACCCAACCCAGAGACATTTTTTGCTGCCGGATCCTCACTGGGCTGCTGCTAGCGAACAGTCTTGTTTTCCTTTCCTGGCTCCTCTGCAGCGACAGTGTGCAGCAGGTACGTGGGGTGCAGGGCTGCTGCCAGCCAGCTCTGGGGCTGCTGCAGACCTGCCCGCAGAGGCAGGGCTGCCG
>NW_010419213.1:58504-61850 GCF_000710305.1 Buceros rhinoceros silvestris
CCAGCAGAGGCAGGGCTGCTGACACTGACTCCCATGAAGGACAGTATTCAGTTCCTTCGTAAATCCTTCGTGGTGCAGTTGGGTGGTGATTCACGTGGGTGGTGGACTGGACTGGACTGCACGCCTGCAGCCCTCAGGACCGCAGGCTGCCTGACGCGTCACAGCCGTGGAGCCTGCTGGCCTTAAAGCAAGAGCGAATGAGCAGGACACGCAGCAGCCTCAAAAAAGCTGCTCGTCACAGTCTGGTGTACAAGTAACACTGACCACACTGCGTCAGACCAAGGCCCCTTTTAGTCCAGTGCCCTCTCTCCCAACTCAGCTGCAAGCAGATACCTACAAAACAGTAAAAAACTGGCGAACCTCTCTGAATTTTCCCCCTGCTAATCTCCCAGCCTTTGACATTTTCAGTCAGGGAATTTTATGAGCTGGTTGTGGTCTCTTTGGCAGTTCCACGGGCTCTATTCCATGTTCTTGTCCATTTTCCCTTGAGTCCCTGAGAAGTTTTTGCACGTGCCCTTTGCGAAGCATTCTGCAGGGGCAGAGCCACTGCTGGAGGAGTGACCTCCTCCGGCTGGCTCTGGGCCTGCTCCTGTGATCCTTCGCTCTCTGTAGGCACCCTTGTCCACTCTGCTCGTCGGCTGCTAGCGTGCAGCCTTTCTCCGAACCTCCTTCAGTTCTGGTGTAGCTGCTGGAGACGAGGCGACCAGGACGGCAGACGCTGCGCGGTGTGTGTCCAAACCCTGGATTTGTACCTGCCACAGCCGTGGTCCAGTTTGGTCCCCTGGTTCCTGCCAGTGTTACACCTGCTGGGGTTTTGAGCACTGCGGAGCAGAGAGCTGACAGCTTCATGCGACCGAGCAGGGGCTGGAGGCCTCGCTTCAGCCTGGTAGTGGTCAGCTCATTCGCCCCAGGTGAAGCCGTGGTTTTTCTAGTTGAATCGCTTTACACTTACATACATAAAGTGCAGCTACATACATAAACTGCCCTGCGCTCAGTTTTGCTGGTGTCTCATGCGTTTCTCTGCTGTCAGCTCTTACTACTGCAATAGACTGAAGTAGGTGCCGGCGATCCTCACTGCGCCGGGCTGCGCGGCTCAGCGTCAGGAGCCGCCAGAAGTCCTGCTCAGCATTTTCCCTCCAGGGTGAGCAACATCTAAGCGTGTCAAGGCAGGAAGCTGGAGATGGTTACGGCATCACTCATCTCAGTTTAATTTACTGTCAGAAGTAAATCAATGCCTTAGTCCCACCGCGATAAAAATCTGTATGATCTCTGCAATGGATAAAGCTATTTGGTCAGGTCAGGCAGCCAGTTTTAAAGCAGCCACTATAATCTCCTTTTTCACCAGAGAAGGTGATTTTGTACTCGCTGTACGTACTGGATCTCACCATTGTTACTCTGTAACGTTAACTCCAACACTCAGTTTACTCTGGACCTCGCTGGAATTCATGATGCGGGTGTTGATTTGCTTCACGCTCACACCACAAACTGCACTGACATGTAATGTACAAAGACAAGTTTCTCTCCTCTGTTAGCTGAACAGAAAAGATTAGAGTAGCATCTTTGTCAGAATGATGAGCAAGCATCTCTGGTTGGATGGAGGCAGGAAGTCTTGTGGTCAGACACCCGCTTAGGAACCACAGGACTTGGCGTGTTTCCAGGACTGAACAGATTTTTTATATTATCTTTGAGCCCCAGCCTCCCCACTCAGGAAGTTCCAGTGATTCATATTTCCTAAATTGATTTCTCTCTTCCTCCTATAACCATTTCGGCTGACTGGGTTTCTTCTTCCTCTCTTGCAACAATCAGATTTAAATATGAGTCAACCTGGAAGAAATCAGTGGCACAGGATGTGCTGTCCTCTACCCAGGAGCCCACGTGTAGAGGAGGAGAGTTCACTTGCGGTGCTACGGCACTGTCCATGGACGAGGTCAGCGTCCCTCTTCTCAGCTGACAGCATCTGTCCCGCTCAGAAAAGCCGGGGGTGTGGCAGACGACTGCTGTGACGATGGACATTTTCCTCCTGGGTGGGGATTTGCAAAGCTCCTGTAAAGCAATGACTGATGTGCTCTCCTCCCACCGTGTTACAGCAGCTTTCGAGGGATCAACCCTACGAACAAAAGAACTCATGAGATGAATATCAAGAGCCTCTAGACCCCTCACGTATTCCCAGGAAACTTGGTTACTGACATACACGGTGGTGAGAACTTCCCCTGCCTTCCTCCTGGCACAGCTGCTGCAGGATGTGATTCAGCGATGGCTTCTTCTCGGGGACAGCATGGCACTTCTTCGCTTTCACAACAACCACTCCTCACAATACAGATGACTGTTCCAGGGCAGCCCTTCCTTTTGAAAGGCCACGGTGATGTTTGGCACATACCTCACGTTTCCAGCAAAAAGCCCTCGCTGCGTTACCCCAGGGCAGCGCCCAGCATGTGCTTCCCCTTCCTGCTGGTGCGCCTGCTTCCCCCACACCAAGCAGTGCAGAGTGGGTGCTGAGATGGCTCCGGGCACTGCAGTAGGGAAGAGATCCCCGAGAGGCTGTTGGCCCTGCATATTCAATCCCCCCACATCAGCAGGCCTGGGGCAGTGACCAGACTGGCAAAAGACTGAGGCCCAAGGTCAGCAGTGGCCGGTGGAGATGTCTGCTTTCAGTTGCTGGGTCTGGCTGCCTTTCTTAAGAACCGAAGATCCTGTCTGGTAGTCAACACCTCAAATTACCACACAGAAAAATGAAAAAAAAACCAAACAGCAATCACCCAGCCAAGTCTTTGGGATGGAAAACCTCAAAACTGCAGGTGAGATGGACACAACACACCTCCTGCCTGGAATACCTGGAGCGTTTCCTGGCAGCACGCCCGGCCGTGCGCTGCTAGTGGGACACGGGGCCAAGCCCGCGGCCGCTCACCTGCAGCTGCCTGATCCCTGTCCCTCCTTCTGGTGGCGGGGGAAGCAGGTGACGCCCGGGTGGGACAGCTGCCAGGCGTTAGGAAAGACCACTTACACCCCTGGTTCGTTTCCCAGGCAGGACATACCTCGTTCTGTGGCGCGAAGCCGACTGCAGCCAGCATGTCCACCAACATGCTGCAACTGTGCTCAGTGGTGTGCTACAGCCCCTCACGGCAGCGTGGGACCACCAAGGGGACTGGGGAGGCCAGTGAGGCAAATAAGGTGATTGGCAGCAAACTTTCTGGGGGGGAGCAGTGCCAGTGCCTGCTGAGCACTCACACTCCAGAGGTACTTGCAGCAGGGCAGCATGGGCAGCAGAGCAGCGGCCATGGATGGCTTGTGTAGGTCCCTCTGCTGCGCCACAGCGGAGGCACAAGAAGTGAGGAAAGAGAGCAGGCGG
>NW_010419213.1:61959-80958 GCF_000710305.1 Buceros rhinoceros silvestris
TGGCAGAACAGTTCAGAGCCTGCCACAGCTTTAGGAACGCTAGACTGGGCTTCTGCCACTTCTTTTAACCTATCAGGTTCTCAGTTTTAACCACTTTCTATCGGAGTAAATTAAACCCCTGACTTTGCTGCCTTTCCTCACTTATGCGTGGGTGATGAGGACATCAGCTTCAGAGGGGCCTTGTGAAGAGGGGCTGGCGGCAGCTGTGAGGTGCCCTGTCCGGTGGCGGTTCAGGTGAAAGACAGGATGGCTGTATGAAGCATTATAAAGTCTTTGAAAATTAAGATAATGACAAGGCAGGCCCGTATTTTTTGCTAGTGTGTGAGATTCAGAATCGCTGCTGCTGAACAGCATTTCTGTGACAAGACCCTGCACCAGCTGCCATGGCTGCAGATCGTTGTACCAGAGCACGGGTGGTGCTCCGGTTCTTGGGTTCCTCTACCTCTGTCTCACCAGCACTTCTTCAGCACAGTCATTGACAGCTCACACATACCTGCCCCACCTTCCAGCACACGCCCCTGCATTCCTGTCCCCTCTCCAAGACAGGCCTTCATGGAGCTGTGCTGGCAGAGCCACAGCCACCGTCTGCCTTCCCCAGGTGGGAACAAGAGGTCCTGTGAAGTGCTGGTAGGTTGTGGCCATGACGAATTTAGCCCTGTCCTTGCAAGAACAGATCGAGGGCAGATTATCCTGTCACCTAACTAGTACTTTCTGGAAGTATTTTACAACTTAGATTAAGTGCTGGAAATCCTGACCTGTAGTGACAACCTCTGGACCTTAGAACACAAGTCACTCATGTCCATCACTTGATGCATTTTCATCAAATGATCCCACCTTCTGCCCTTCCCAGCGTTTCTCTTACACAGTGCAGCAGACCAGAACCTCAGCTGGGCACAACTCCCATTGCTGCTTGATTTGCAGTCTAGAAATAGAATAAAAATCCAGCTTCTCATTTCCATACAGCAAGTGGGAACCAGCAGCAGTGGCAACCTTCCAGCCTTGGCCAAGGGCAAGGGAAACAGTTAATCTGTCACTCCCTGGAAACACAAGAGTCTCTCTGCCTCTTACCAGGGCGAGGGAAAAACCTGGGTCCTTGACTAGTATTAAAACACACAGCTTAAGCTGGTTGTGTTTCCCATTTTTCTGTTCTAGTCTCAAATTCGACACCTTGATTTTTAATCCTTCATTTTTAAGGTTAAACTGGCATCACCTGCTTCCCCAGACTTCATTCTGTCTGTCTGTTACACTGCTCTGAGCTGTTTACCTACATGTGACCTGATCATAGGTAAAAAGGTATTCTCCTCTGGAAAAAGATCTGAGACGTGGCATCTCGGGAAGGGTTTGTTGGATCTGCGCGGTGGAGAAGATGGCCTGGGCTCTGGGAGGGAAGGATGTCTCAGCGATTACCCTTGGTTTCCTCCAGTCAGCTTGCTGCGGGTCCTGCTGATCGTCAGAGAGGAGGGTCACGACAGGTTGGGTGTGTGGGGAAGAAGACGATGCCGACAGGTTGACTTCAGGCCCTTCGCAAAGAGCTTCATTTAGGAGAGGTGCTGGGAAGAGGGATGGAGTCAGCGGCTCCAGTCGGGGGAGAGAAGGCCCTGCTGTCGCCTGCGGGGTGGGGTTTGCAGTTCTGCTGCAGGGGCTCGGCCAGCCTTCCCGAGGGAAGAATGACCCTCTGCTGGGAGAGGGCTATTCTCGGGGACTGGTCCCAGCCGGAGCCTGCTCAGAAGCCATGGCTTTCTTTTGTTGGCTCACTGCAATACTCGATTTCGGGAACTGACACACCTACAGCGGTGCCATCACTTGTCTGATTACAGCAGGACTCTTCAGACCACGCACCCATGCCAGGCTTGCCTGCTTTCCCAGGCTGATGCTGTGCTCTGAGCTTTGTGGTCGTACATCCGTGTTACACTGGATACACAAACCTGCACTTTAAAAGTGGCCAGTCTGTTTTCATTGGAAAAAAATCCTTCCTTTTGGTATTTTTGGTAGCATTAGTTCCCAGATCACAGTCCGTAACACAGGGAACATGTTCCCCACTGATGTGCCAGACAAAAAGCTCATGGCTTTGTCTTGCTGAAAACAACGTCTTGGTTATTCATGCCGTTCCCAGTGAGTCACTCCACACCCCTGAATTATTTGTGACAGATGTAGAATGCCTTCTGCTGAGTTCCTGCTCCAAAGAGCCCTTTGCATGACTGGTTTATTAGAGAATGCGAGCAGACTCACGGTTTGCAGTGCTTCATCATCGTGGCATGTGTAATACTAACCACGATGACTAGGGAAACCAGACCCACCTACTTTCTGCCGTGGGCTCACAGCCTCCAAAACCTGCCGGCAGCCGCACGAGCGGCGTGTGTGTGCCCGGAGACCCTGCAGCACCGTGTGGACCTCGATACAGCCACGCAGATGACAGCAAACTGACCGCTGAGGGTGTATGACCTCACTCATAGGGACGACAGGGAGCCTGAGGTGCTCACCTGCAGGCCTGTTGCTGTCACGTTTCACTTCCTTGCTTTCTCGTTGCTGCCAAGAGCGTGCTCGCCGCTGGCCGCATGCTCAGCTGTGGTACAAGTCACACGTGGTCACTGTCCTCGTGCGCGAGCACGCCCAGCCTCCGCCAGAGCTCGGAAGGCAGCTGCAGCGAGGATACGCAGAGGGGTGTGGGCAGCTTGGGGCTCCCCTGTGAGCCGGCGCTGCTCCCAGGAGCAGCTCCGCTCTGCTCTGCTCCACTTGGAAGCAGGAACATCCCCAAGGCAGGAGCGTCTCAAGGAAATCCGTAACTGATGTGTGGGCATCTGAGAGAGGCTCCAGGATTTGTGCAGTGAATAAGTGTTTTTAAACATGTATTTGACTACCTTAAAGGCATCTGTGCAGGATGCTGGTGGAGGCTGACCCGTCATGTCTGTCCTGTCAGCAGACCCGCTGGGTGCTGACAGCGGGAGAGAGGCCGTTCCTTACAACGGCCAGGTCAGGTCAGACTTCTATCACACGCCCTGGATAATTCAGTCCTAGGCATTTCAGGCAGCTTTAGCAGGAACATGACCAAACTTTTTAACTCCCCTCCTAAATTCTCTGCTGGTCTTCCTAAGAAAGCAGATTTACTCCCCTTTGCATTTTGGGGGGCGGGTCAGCGAACCTCCAGGCTGTGCCCCGGCAGCCAGCCTGGGAGCAGTGGCACAAAGGTGCTGGTGTTCACTCCCTGCCCTCAGGAAGGTTACTGAGGATAATTCCACAAGTTCTGCAGGAAGAAAGAGCCCTTTTCTTGCTCTTCTGAGCAGGATCTGTGCTAGAATAAGCAAATAAAAATCGGACATGATTTCACGTCCCCCTGCTCCCACCCCATGCCCGCTGGGGTCAGTCGCTGCTCCCGTGAAGGTACGTACAGCTGGTTAATGACTCTGGGCTGCTCGCTCTTGAAGGAGAAGGGTTATTTTTGCATGTAACTATGACCTATCTTTTAAATTCTGCTACATATACAAATGTACTCTTCGCAGCACATCTGTGAGTCCTTTGGCCAGCACACCATGCAGAGCAAATGATCAGACCTTCAAGGCATGTCTAGAAAATGGCAGTTTTGTTTATTGTATGTGTTTATAATGGGCCATATTAGCATTGACGATTTTCCATGGTAGCCTTCAAAGTGATGTTGGATTGTCTGGCTCTTCAACATGGTTAAAAAGCACTTAAAATGTCAAACGCAAGAACGTGTTTTCTCACTTGTACCGCCTGGTGCAGATTTGAACCATGAGCCATCTCGTTACAGCTTCTGAAATCAAAGCAAAGCCACGTAATTTGCAACAGAGCACAGAGGTATCCTGTAAAGACAGGATTGTCTCTCACGAACCCATCCCACGCAAACAGATGGACCTTCTCATTGTTTGAAAGGCATTTGAAAATAAAATTGTTTGGGTCGAGAGATTGGTTTGGGATAAGATAATAACCTATAGTCACAATGGACAGGTCTGTTATTATGCTGCTTACTTTCTAAATTATCCTTTCCTTAAACATTTAATTATCTCTGCTCGTCCCTGCTCCCCAGACTGCTCTAGTCAGCAGGGACTGAACTGGGTTAGGAAGGGGATTCTTATGGAAAGACAAAAACCCTCTTGCTGGAGCCAAAATGAATTTTCCTTCCCTGTAGCTATACCATGGTAATTTAATAAGTTGTATTTTTCTTTAGGAGATTAGTTTATTTATTGTAGGTGAATTAATACTAATCAATAATGTATACTTAGCAGAATGTGTACATGTTATAATCCTGCTTACTTATTTTCTTGTAGAGCTGTTTACCCAGCCTCACCGGAGGAAGGAAACTGGATTGCAGAAAATGCAGCAGAAGATCCTGTTTCCATGGGGAGGAGAATTGAGGAGCAGAGCACCAGCGAGCTGTAACACCCTGAGCCCAGATCTGCTGTCCCAACCATGCTCGGCCCCAGCTGGGAGCACGCAGCCCTCCTGCAAGGCTGGTGCAGGCGAGTGGGATCGCTCTGGGCACTCATGCGGGAGGTGGTGCAACAAAGCCGTCCCTCCCACGGGCCTCCCTGCTTCACCAACCCTGCAACATCCTCTGTGCACCAGCAGCAGGGTGCTTGCTCCGGCACATTCTTGGTGGAAGCTCTCTCTGCACGTTAGAATTAATACAATTAATTACATTAATTAATAGTATTGCTCAGGGACCATAATCTTCTTATACAGTGTGATTGCCACACCTAAACGTCCCTGCCCTAAATGCTGTTGAAGGTGTCCTCTGAGCACAGGAGGAACCTCCTCGCCCTGCTCTCCGCCACCTGTGCTGCAGAGTTAGACAAGCTCAAGTCAGGTAATTGCTGCCTTCACGTCGGGTTGGTGCTGACCACGCACCCAGTGTTGTAGGAGAAGACGAGGGTGTACGGTTAGAGTTAGTGCCAGCACCTCATTGTCCTGGACAGCAACAGAGGTTACATTGTATGGACACCTTGTTCCTCTCAGGTACCGATCAGAGATGGATCTTCTTCACAAACCTACTCCCTGCCCAAACAAACCAAGGGCTATGTCATCTTCCTCAGGATGAACCCTGTGCAACGGGGATGCTGCGATTTGCCCCGGGGTCAACCTGAGCTGCAGTAGAGCACAGAGGAGGCTGGTGTCAGGTAGACAGCACATGCGGGTCACACACCCACGAGGATCCTGACTGCACACTGCCATGTGGAAGCCCCGCCAGGAGCGAGTGTGGTCCAAAGGGAATTCATGCAGCACCTTCCACGGGGGCTCCTGTGGCTGCACAGAGGCAGCTGTGGACACAGGTAACTGGCACTGCAGCATGCAAGAGGCTGTTCCCACAGCTCACCGGGATTCAGGTGGTAGTCTCTAGAGACTCCATTGCCTGTCACACTTTTTCCGCTGAGGTGTCCTCTGCAGTAACTAATGTGGTAGCCAGGTTTTCTGATCTTGCTTCCTTGTCATGGGCCTGCCCAGGGATTGAGGGACTCTGGGCCACCTTTGGTCCACCTCCCATGTCAGGGTCAGCCTAAACATGGAGCTTGCTTTTACTCTTGGTGCAATGATGGCATCTTGTAAGACTACTTGCTGTTAATTTCTGCACTGCATGATGCAGCATAAGGGCAAAGTGTATTATGGAATTACCAAGTGGCGCAAATAAGAGCATCTGCCACCGTCTGCATATGTATGAGGTCACTGAGTTTACATTCCTTCAGGTCAGGAAACAGAATGAGCATGATCTCATCCCCATGCAAGTTTCTCCACATTACAAAGCCACCACAAGACGTGGCGACACATCGTTCCTGCTCTGGGAGGATGGGACTGAGGCTTGTCTGCACCACTTGGAAGAACAAACTGAAAGGAATGACACACACGAGGAATCTCACACACGAGGACAGTGGAGAACAAGCACACTGGTTTTCCCATGACATGAAACAGCCGAGCTCACAGTATATACCTCCAAAAAGCCTGGTCTTTGCTATATTTTTTCCATAGTCATTCATGATCCTTAGTAAAGCCACGTGGTGTTTATGAGGGACTGCAAGGCCACATTTGATGGTGTTTGCCCACCTTGGGTGCACTGCTTTGAATGTGGATGACCGAGTGTCCAGCCTCAGAGATCAGCGAGGCGGGGGGAGCAGAATAGTGGGAGGCAGCGATGCAAAACCTCCACAGAGAAATCACATCTTCCCTCTCCTCATTTATTATTCTGAGTGCTAATGGATTAATTCCTTAAATAAACTGGTTTTCTTATTTTTATAACCCTTACTGATGTCATTCTGGATATTACTGTTATCCTTATAAATACACAATCCCCTTTCTGAAGAAATTTTAGCCGTCCAGCTAGCATGCCCTATGACTTTGAAATCAGTACAGTAAATTCATCAACGGACTCAAAAATAAAATTAAGCTTTGGATGAAAGCTTCACTATATACCCTAAGGCTTATAAACTGGGTCTGGTCCAAGGTACAAGGACTTGTCCCCAACATGAGTATCATTCTGATGGGTTTCATATGTTTCCTAGACAGAACTAGGCGGTTTTAGAGGCATACATAAGGGCACAAAACAAAGTTATGGTTATAAAGGCACGTCCTAGGTTAAGGAAACAAACGTTGTATCAGACAGAGGTTTACACTAAGGATGGGAATTGCTCAGAATCGTCAGTATGGGTAAAGCTTTTAATGTTATCCTCTTTGGCAATATCCAAAGGATCTGACTCGGTCTTGCACATCTTTTCTCTCTGAAACAAGCTTGCTGCAGCACAGTGTGGCGTGGAAGCAGCCCTGCACCTTGCTCTGAGCCTGGCCGGGGCGTATCTGGCTCTGACGGGAGGCAAACCAGCAAGCTGATGCTGGCATGGCGCTGGCCCCCAGCAGCGGACTCTGCCCTGGGTGGACAGCCACGCTCTCACCCATAACGGAGGAGCTTTCCTGCTGCAAGTGCTCCGTAAGGCACCACACGCACGGGTCTGTCTGAGGCGAGAGCAGGCCACAGGCAGGAGGGGCTGCAACGCTGGCGCTGCCAGGACGGGGCTGTCGCATTTACTGGATGCAAAGGCACTGGACTATATCTTCAAGACCTGGGTGGTCTGGATCCTCAAAACAGGAGTGCATCCAGTCTCCGTAACACAGAGACACTGGACTCTCCTTAGCACACGACGTGTGAGAGGTGAAGTTAATGCTGGTGAATGGTGAACATGCCTCTGACGCCCACTTGGGTCACGATTCATTGCAACAGGGTTGTCCTTGCAGATACAGCCGCTGGTTATATGTTCAGGACCTTCTTTCCATGCTCAGAGATAAAGTTTCCTACTTCTTTTATTTTCAAAAGAACTTCAAAGTCCTTGCTACCTTTGGGCCCACCCCTGTCAATCTTGCTCCCGTGAATAAGCCTAATTCATGAACATTCTCGTGCCATGACAAAAGCGCTTATGGAATGGTGTTTTGTAAGTCCTGGTGGAAAGCAAAGCTAGATAGTACCTAGATAAGAAGGCGATGAATCCATGAGAGTCAGTTTTTTGTATTTACGGCCAGACCATAAAGCCCCGCAACAACTATACAGATGAATATCAAACAGACAAAGGTGGCAGTTTCTGAAGACCTACTTGGGTAACACAACAGTTCTCTTCACTGCATAAACCTCGAATAGGGGTCTGGGGATTAGCAACATAAAAATAAGGATGAGGGTGATGAATTTAAATGCTCTCCAAACAAGAAATGGAGGAAGTTTTAGAGAGGTTTTGTGGTGCACTTGATAAATCTTTCCACAGTTTTTAATTCTGAGTATTAGCTATTTCATAATCTCCAGGGCTTACCTAGCAACTGCCACAGGCTGCTGAATAAACTGCCATGGCACAGCCAGGATCACGAAACTACGGGTGGATCAGCTGTCATCAGGAATCTGCCTGTGCTGGTGTTATTTAATACCTGCAGATCTCAGGACAATTAACATTGCTGGATATTTATCAATGCCGTTTCAACATTGGAGTAGCTGTGATGTAATGAGGTTAAGAAGTTCCCTTGCTACCACTGAATGAATTTGTGTCCATACAAGGATCCGAACACCTTCCTTTATTCCTGGTGCGAGTCGTAATCCATTGCACAAGAATGCCCAAACCACTTCTCACTGCCATCCGCCAGGTTTGAGCGGACTAGAGCATCGAAGGACTAGGCATTAAATCTCCTTTGCTTTTCGTGTTTTTTAAAGAAACTCTATTATGGCTGAAAAGAGGATGTCAGCAGCTGCACAATAAGAACAAGGTTTGTTTTGTGCTATATTCAGTGAAATTGGAAGCCAGCTTGACATCACATTTCCTTGCCTCTGCTGTTTTCTTCTAAGTACCTACACAATGCACTGTTGCGAATTTGCTTAAAACTCTGCTAATACTCATAAAATTTATGAAGAAAAACATGGCTGAATTACTCCTTTCTTCTTGTTTTATAACCTGTGGAAATAAGCTCATGAAACTCTAGCACATCTTTACCTTCCACGCCTTCCAAGATCCTGGGATACTTTTCCCTTGCGGCATGGCATGAAGGGGGCCGCGGACAAGTGCTTTCAGGTTTGTCCATTGTCAGAGCTGTGACGTGAGCTGGTAATTCAGGTTCTGTGTCATCTGGGAAAAGCTGCAGTGTGCTCCGCTCTGCCCCGCGCTCGCCCAGGTGTGGTGTCAGGTTCCAGTCGCTACAGTCACTAACGTAACGCTTTCTGATGCTGTCTGAGTGAGGGTGCTGTCTGGGCAGAGCCCTGACCGAGCAGGCTGTCACTGTGCTGCCTGTTACCCACCTTCTCCTGCTCTGTGCTTGCAGATCCCCGAGGGACTTAACGTACCCTCTGTTCGTCCCTATGCCCCTAACTTCGGACTCAAGGAAGAAGGGCTGTCCTGCAGCCACCATCCCACCGTCAGCTCTGTCATACAGCTCCTTCCCTTACAGCTGAGTGGGCCAGCACTGGCGCCTGCTGTGGAGAGGAATTGTCCCGGGCAGGAGCGAGGGACAGCGGGGGCTGCGAGGGCGAGGCTTCCCCGTGAGTATTTCAGCAAGACGAGGCTGAAAGGTATGAAGTCTAATGATGTGCAGAGCCAGAACGGGGTTACAGGGTTCCTATCTCTGTGCAACCGTGCGTGACTCATGGAAGGAAGTCGAACGCGCTACACATTCTACAGCGTGAAGTCATGTGAACCTGCCAGGTTCCTGTTACTGACTCTATTTCACGTCCCACCACGTCTTGGAGAACACCGGCCAAAGCCACCCCCAGGTGTGACTGCTGCTCTCAGTTCCGCTGACGTGACCTAAATGCACACTCTGATGTCAAATCTCCAGCAGCCTGCGAGGAAGGTGGACGGCTTTGGCGTGCAGTCCTCAAAGGGCTGTGCTTGAGTACTTCGATGACGGAGCCAGACACCCGTGTCGGGAAGCCGCTGCGGGTCCACGGGAGTCAGCAGCACTGGCCACCCGTGCAGAGTCCGACACCGCAAACCCAGCGAGTTGCCCTCTGCGGCCACCCATGCAAAGGGGGGAGCCGGAATGAGAACACGAATGCGATGGGAAAGGTATAAACAGACGATGCGGGAGGGGACTGGAAGCATCTCCCTTCTCCTTGCACAACTTTATCCTGGCATTATCTTAGTTTCTGCTCTGCATCCCTCCCTCTGTTATAAGCAGAACCTTGTTTCCCTTCTTGTCTGAGAACACAGGAAGAACTATAGATTCAAAAATACTTTATTAATTTGACATTCAGAATCACTTCCTCCCCATATTGTATGTGGTGTTAATGTGTCTGCAAAAACACAGATGCAGAAGGAACAGACTAGTGCAACATATACTATACAACGCACACCGTGCTCCAGAGTTTACACGGGGCACTGGTCAGTGGTCACAGCAGTGGGCAGAGGATCAAGAAATCCCAGACTGTAGTTTTACTTTGGGCACTGACTTGGTCTGCAGCCTTGAGTGAGTCATTTGCAATTTAGGTTTCAGCTTTATTACCTGATTAAAAAAAAGGATATATTATTTATAAGCCATGTAGAACTTCCAGGAAATTCTCCTAAAAGGCACCTGCTACTGCCATTTCAAGAGAAGCTGCAGTGTCTCTGCACACCAGTGCAGGAGCAGCACTGTGCAGACAGCCAGCACGTGGTGCAGAGACACCGCCTGTTTCTCGTCACCATGGGCTGTGTGGCGGTGCCGAGGGCCGGGCTCTGGGAAGGGCTCTAGGAGAACAGCGGGTGTTTTCCTAGGCATTGAGCTGCAGCCTCAGACATTTGAAAAGGCCAGCATTCTTGTAAAACATCTTTCCAAACAGATCACTCTGTGTGTACTGCGTGCTGATGGGAACCGCATGCCCGATGCACATTTTAACTTAAAAAAACTGGAACCCACTGTGTGCTACTTGCGTGTCCATCGACACCGTTTGACTTCGTACTCTTACAGAGCTTACCGTGAACACTCCCACGTGCTGCATTTATCATACTATGTATTGACTTATAAAAGCCTTTACCGCAGAGTAAATACTGAAATACTGACACAGATTAACCGTGATGTTGGTCTACGCTGGATAAAAATACAGTTCCACTGCACTGTTTTTCTGTATTTCAGCGTCATACTTGCAGCACCATCTTTGTCTCCTCCAGGTTGTTCTGACCCATGCACTCGTAAAGACCTTGACAACATGATAATCTTCCAACCGGAGCAAACTATGACTGGACAGAGTCACCCCTGGTATCGCCCTGGGAAGAAACTCTGATTCACTGGAGCACAGTACAGCCACCAGACCAAGAACAACGCCCTGTGTGTCTCGCTGAAGGGAGGTGCTCACCAGAGTCACCCTCAGATGGGGTTGGGGAGAGCAGGAACATGCCCACCATCTCCCCATCACTGCTGGCAAGGAGAGTCCCCCACCCACACTCTGATAGGAATGTTTTCTCGTAGCTTGCATCCTTTTTTCTTCAGAAAACTTCCATTTCTAGCTCTCATCTTGTTTGGCACTGGTGTGCACATACCATCCTGGAATTTGCACCTCTAAACAGTCAGGGGTGTTTGGACAGGGCCAGGCAGGCGACCTTTCCCATCCTGGGGTTTGCGATCTGGAGGACTGCTGCAGACCTCCTCTCCAAACTGTTTGCTCCATCACAGAGAACAACACTGGCCTCGCTCAGTGCCTCTGCCCTTTGAGAAAGAAAAGCATCAGCTCCAAGATAATTAGATGGAGAAATGTCCTAAAACTTAAAAAACCCGGTCTGGACAGCGCCTGATTCATAGTAAGATACGTAACCACCTGAATGCCTCGCGGAGGGGAGAAGGGTGCGACACGGCACAGCTCCCCGACAGCGTCAGGGTGCATACTTGGGTGCTAGTGCTGAGAGACTAGGAAATTCCAAAAAAACCTGTTGCCTTTGCCTTCAACTGATCTGCTCTTTGTATGACTGTATAATCTAGAAATCATCTAAAAATGTGTATGACTTAATGCTGAAAAAACCCAAAACCTCCTGTCGTGGAGAGACCATGACAAAGCAGCTTACAAGCTGCATTAGTCGTAATGTACATTTCTACGTGCTGCTGAGGGGTGTTATCTGCAGAGCGCAGGGATCAGCCAGGACAAACAAACCCTATTACCTGAGGAGGGGAATCGGCACCGCTCCTGGTACTCACTAACCAAACCTCGTCTGTCTGCTACTTACATAGAGCAGATGATTTCTTCCATGTTCAAACATTATATAAAAACTGGCAAAGAAAACAAATGAAAAATACAGGCCAAATCTGTGCTGACCCAGAACAGCATCGTTCAAGTGGTAGAATCACTCCAGAAGCATTGTAGAACCATTCTCAAGAGAACCTCATGTTGAAATTGTTACTGTCTCTAAAGAGGAAGGGAGAAAAGGTGAAAGAAAGAGGTGGCAAGTGTAAGATTTACTAATTCAGAGAGTAGCTGGGGATGCTGGATGACCTGTCACATAACTGCCGAGTATCTGGTTTTACGAGGGCGGCCCATTCCCAGAGGAATCGTGTTATCTCTGCAGGTTAGTGACCACCGTGCTGCGGTGACGGGAAACGCTGCCGTTCCCTTCAGTGAGAGAGGGACTCACCTCTGCTTTGTCTGCCTCTTTTCCAGACCACGTCTGCTTTCAGTATGAATGCGTCTGACACTTCTCCTGGTGTTTGGAAGAGTATTAAAAGCACCAGTCATAACAGTGTGATGCCTGCAGCTTCAGGCAGCATTCGAGTGACATTCAATCTCTGCATCACCTCCTGCCAAAACCAAATCACAGCACGATGCCACGGTTCGGGAGCGGCAGTAAGGACCCGTCATCCTCGTGCAGCCCCAGCAGCTGCTGTTACATAGGTGAGCATCTGAACCCTCTGGCTGTGCATCCGTCTCAGTTTCAGCTCCAGTCACAGACTTTCTGAGAATTCCAAAGACCTTGTCACCAGTTCGGGTTCAAGTTAGTTCATCAGTGGTGCCTGCACTCGCTGGCATTTTAATGAAAGGAAAAACCATGAATCTGTGCATCACGAGCGCAAGCATTCAGAAACAGCTTCTTCATGGTAACAGATGCTGCTAAAAGTTGCCCAGTGCTTGCTGACACCTACTTCCAAACTGGGTTTGGATGGGAATTCTGCCTGGACACGGATTTCAAGGTTGATTCCTGTGTTTTGGGTGTGCCTGCCAGTGGTAAGTTCAACTGCCAGACTCTGTACATTTTTAGTAGAGCAATACAACTTCAGGACACAATTCCACAATACTTGCACTGTTCAGTAAATTTATCCACAAACACGGAAGTCATCATGTTTCTCCTAGTTCTGTCACTAACTAATTAACCATCTAAGAAAGGCAGGTTTTGATGTCACTAATCACTTCCCCAGCATTTATGATGAAGGACAGCACGCTGTGCCTGTTCTTTTAGTCCCGTTTAGAATGGAAGCGTTCCATTATAGAACAATAATAACAATTGCAATACATATGCAGATCATCATAAATAACTATTGCTTCTTTACTTCTAACACTTATTTTTCTGAATAGTCTCTCCATATCACTGATGATGCCGTTTCAGTGGAACTACTTATGTAAGTTTTAAAACAAAATCAGCAATAGAAAAGCTGGGACTTATGTGAACAGAATTTAGGTTTATCTTCACCACATCATTTTAGTGTCTGACAGCAGGCATTAGCCACAGAAGTATTACTTTTTTGGTATATATTTTGTATGCAGCTTCCTCTTGGAGCCAGAAACTCCATCAATCCACTATAAAACCAGTATTTGTGCATTTGTCGAAAATTATGGCTATTGTGAAATTAAGTTTGATGTAGCATGTTGATGCACAAAAGGCCAGGAAACCAGTTTTGGCTAATCAGTATCCCACGCGATAGGGTAGCAACAGATCTGTCAAAAATTACTCAGAACCTAAACATGTAGGAGTTCCCCCACACCTTTATTTATCCGGCTCTACTCTTTGCTCCTGACTGCCCGCTCAGCCAGTCTGAAGGGGAGGAGAAGGCACAGCGTTGTCGACAGGGAATGCGAGGGGCACAGACACAAGTTCACCTTTGAACCCGAGTATCTCACGGGCTTGAACCAAACAAATGTTGTCTCAGTAGTTGGAGAGCGCAGACATCACCATCCCGCACAGCCAGGATGCCCTGGAAAGCTTATTTACATAGCTCATTAAACATGATTAGTGTAGAGCTGCTGTCGCCTCTTGTCAGCTCTGTAACTGCTCTCTCACCTTCAAAACAGACAGTCTTCCTACTCCACACGTCCTTTTACGCTGCAAATACTGCACAGGACCTACAGCTCCTCTAGGAACTTGGTGCTGCAGACTGACCTGTAGCGGTAGATCGAGCCATGCCACGGGGTACTTAAAGTGTCTGACCAGCTACCTGACAGTCATTTCCGTTTCCTCTTTCCTCAGACAACACCCAGTGTCAATCAAAAACATAAATGCCCTGCCATTATTCATGCTTTTAACACTGGGAGATAATTGATAGAGCTGGTAAAAGAAGACAATAATTGCTTGTTATACACTAAGTAATGTGATTACTTACTGTTCAAAGAGGAATTATTCCAGAAAACAAACAACCTAGACTCCAGGAAATCTAGCAGTGAGTTATTGAACTGTCCCCTTAAGATGATACCCTCCTGTCAAACAGCGAGGTTTCAGACACACAGAGTCTGTGAAAGAGATGTGGCTTTTCTCCACTATTGCCGTCAGCCTTCACTCCACATGACTTTGGGGTGCACCAGAGAATTCATGGCCAAACGCCATGTAAGATACCTGAAACAGCCACGTTGCTCCCTGGACTGGGTGAAATGAAAGCTGAGCTGATTCCACTCCATCATGAGATTGGAATGCTGAAAATGCTGTAATCTATTTATACATCAAACTGAAGACATTTTATTGTGTCTTTGCGTTTCATTGCATTCCAGTGCATTAACTGAATATCGACAGTTTGCAAACTGCTTCATGTTCAAAATGAGAAAGAAAAGACAGACCAACCTGACCTCTTTAGCCTAAAGCCAGGATTTATTTCCCGGCTTTAAACTAAGGTCCAAATCCCAGTCTGCTCTATGCCTTCCCTAAAAATGTTGTTCCTGCAGCGGTAATTGATGGCTAGTACCGACATATGGCCATTGCCTTATGATAAGTTCCAATACATACTCTTCTTCAGCATCAAGAACGTGCTATAATCCCAAACTGGATCTGCAGCTCCGATTTGACTTGAACTTCTTCCCGCCTCTAAACCAAACGTCCCACAACCCAGCAGAGAGCAAGGCTGAGATCAACGATTCAAATGAGGACGGACAAACCAAAGGGACCAAAACCACGCAGGGGCTTGCGCAGCCCCGAGGTAACCGACAGTACCTAGTTTGTTAACATGGCTCAGACTGCCCCGAGAAACGCCCCTCCCCAGCACACTGTCATCTCTCTGAATGACTTTCACAGTTCTTTAGGGGCTTACAACGGTCTGTGGCAGCTTGTGCTGGGCAGAGGAAACGTCCTGCCCCAAGGACCGCCCCAGTCAGACCGCACAGCCCCGCACAGCTGCAGCACAGGAGAGAGTGGAAAACGCGAAGGTCCCCGCCATGAGAAGAGCCGATGATGCTGAAGACCCACCTGCCTGCTGACATGTACAAGTGGTCACCTCAGAACTGAACGTGTCTCAGCTGAGTGAAACACAGCTCCCATGGACGTTTAGCAGGTTTTGCCGCTGCCTTGAAAGGGGTCAGAATCAGGCTGACTTCAACTGGTGAGATTTCATGACATTTACTCATTTCTATTTGCACACTAAATGTGTTTCCCTGGGTCTAACAGTTTGCACTTGTTCTCAGTTGTTATAGTATAGTCATAGTTATAGTATGTCATTGTATTTTTTGTTGGATTTAGTGCCCATTATTTTTCATATAGAAGACAAAGAACACTGCAAAGGAAAAAAAAAAGGCAATTTCGTTAGGGTCAGGTAAAAGGAAATTTCCACCGGTTTTGCCACAGGAGACTTTAAGAAGAGCCTAAAGCTAAATACTGCAGCTACTGTGCGCTGTGTCTCTTGATAGTCAGTGGCCTTTATAAATGCAAAACCCCTACTTAGACATGCGAGTAACTCGTTTGCCCTTCCTATGCCCTTCTTCCCTCCAGCAGTCCTAACCTGCAATTGGTCTGCCAGATCTTGCAGCCTGAAATTCAAAAGGACTTGAAATTCAAATTGCCATTGCTTCGCTTGAGATCATTTGTGGTAATTTAGGCGAGTTTCAAAAACAAGAAGATTTTGGATAAATGTCTTACTGTCTAGCACCTCCAGTTAATAAAATGGAAAATGAACAGTTACAGTCAAGGAAAGGAGCTTCAGGTATTACTGTTTATTTTAAAGTTTAAGATGTTAACGCAGGATCTTGATACAAGAGTCATCTGAAAGGGAGTGCACTTTAAATAGCTGTCTGGTAAACCTCAATTCACGTACATGAAAGCTTAATTTTTAGTAACTCCTAAATTTCTGTTCAAATTTGAAAAGAACCTAGTGACAAATTAATTGCTTAGCACTCGCCCATTACTGTGCCAGCACATCCCTGTTTCTAGGCCAGTGTCACACAGCCTGTCCAAAACGTAGGTCTCGGAACTCCCAGCACACGCAAAGGCAGGCAGAGCCCTGGAGACTTCTCTCTGTCTGCAGGTGAGGCAGGCTGGTAGGTGGGGGAGAAATAGAAGAGGCAAGAGAATGAGACATAACTCGTACAAGGCCACATGGCAGAGAAATAGCAACTGGGGTGTAAGACCACAGCTACAAAACTAAGCTCCTAAACTTCTCCTACTGCCTTCCTCACCACCAGTGTCAGTCTGGACTCCCTACAGGTGGGTGAGTGCCCTACCTGCCAGATCACGCTGCTTCCCCTGGCGAGTTTTGATCTTCAACAACCATCGCCCCGTGTCATTAAAGGCTAAGAAATGTGAACCCGTGAACTCCAGATAGCAAAGCCCAGCCCGGCCCCCTTTGATCACTCCTACAGCTTCACCTTTAAAAAACACTGTCTAGTTAATATAATCCTTAGGGGCTTTTAAAGTGTTCAATTTACATGTGCTCCTATTCATACACATCTCATACACACACCTCTAGATGAGAGCATGTGTGTGCCTGCATCAGCCGCGTCGGTGGTCGGGGTTTAACGTACTGCTCTCACCCCTGTCTGAGTGACACGCGGGTTTAAGCTGTGATCCACGGGAAGAGCCGCCTTTTTGTATCGACAGACACACAGAAAATTGGAGTGCCCGTCTCATACGCGCAATCAAAGCTGGAGTCTTGACAGCTCACGCTTTGGAAAGGCTTCTTTCCTGGTCTCCTCTCTCCTGTGACAGCATTTCTGCTGTCTCCAAGGCTGAGGGGTTTGTGGAAGAGACGTGTCTTTTCCAGGTTATGTAAATTCACCTGCAGTGCCCAGACATGGAAGCACAGGCGCGGAGAGCTGCCAGTAGCTCTCATTGCTCTGAAACTCTCTCCAGGGATCCTCCTCGTGACACATGTAACAGTAGAAGGCGATGGAGAGAGCGTGGAAGAGCTACACAGCCCGGTCACACCCCAGCAGCGCTGCTTGCTGGACCCGCCCTGGCCGGGGACACACGGGCACCACGAGAGCCCCGCACAGCTGATGGGCACTGGAAGGCGAACAGGAGTCACGTGGGAATATCTTCTAACGAGCCGTGGCAGATGCTTTTCTGGAAGGCAAAAAAAGGAATATATACATACCTGACATTTCATAATAATACCAGTGTGTTTGTGCCCACCTTTCTGCAATATTGTGCAGCACTAAGGCAACCTTGTGGGAGCGTTCTCAGGGTAACGCTGCCTGGGCCCCTGGGTGGGTTACTCCTGCATGTCTCGGCTGACCCGGCCGCGGGTTGCAGCCTTTGTCACACTTGACTTTCAGAAATATTTCTGTTTCGTTAGTGAATCTGCTTATCTTGCTCATTCTTCTTCCGCATCCTCTCCCAACTTTATTTGTTACTGATTTCCCTTTCTCCTTTGCTAGGCCACACTAAATGTCAGCCAAATAGCCCAGTCCTCATCATGCTTTTAGGTTACATGGCTCATGAACAGAGGGTTTAGCAATTTCAATCTGGGATTTAGCATTTTATAATGTAAATGTAACAAAAAAATGCATTCCTATCCAGGATGGTTTTATCATGTTGTCCTGAATGATTGGATTAATGTGCCCAAATGCTTTCCATTTGAAAATGAAGAAATTAAAAAATTCCACTTGAACAGGTTATCTCACGTCTTTACTGTTTCCTGCAGCTCACTGTGCCTTGCCCTTGTGAAATTCTCCCCAAAGATTATCATCGTTACGTTTAGAGATCGACACCACATACAGTCCCCTGCTCCCCCCGCCTACAGTCTTCATCCCAACCTGGAAAAACCCCAGAGCTGCTGCTGACCTCACTGGTATCTGCGGTGTAAACAGCAGAGCTGGCTCGTGGATTGCGCTGGTGCCCATCTTTGGCCATAGGACTTTCCCTCGGCTGTTTAACCCGCCCTTGCTGTGACTTGTTTAAAAACTCCCAGGCACATCCACACGCTGCCCGTTGACGTGGGACTGGGCCGGCCAGGGCAGCATCACCTGCTCTGCTCCAGGTCCATCTTCTGTCAGACAGTACCAGGCTGACCTGCAGAACAAGGAGCGACCACTCCTGCTGCTCACCTAGTGGCAGGTTTACAGTCTAACGCCTCTCGTCCCACACCAATAAGAGACATTCTCAGAGACACAGACACTCCTTGGATTTAACATCGTGATTTGGTGTTAATATATTTACTGGAGATCTTGCACTGTGTACATTACATTTGCTACCTCACATCTGTGTATCTAAAATCACGCGGTGAAGAGGGTGCAGGAAACAGGACTGCATGTCAGGGGGCTCTGTCAGGGAGGAAGCTGGGGGATTGTCTTTATTCCATCTTCAAAGTCAGGGCTGGAGAGAAAAGATGGATTCTAAGAATGTGGATTCAGTCAGAGGGCTAAGAAACGGCACTAAGGATCAAGCATCAAGGATACCTGGTAGCAGCTACTCCAGAAAGCGTTGCCTGACAGAACCCGTGTTGTACCAGGAGTGAAAGCTCCTGCACACCGGGAGGAAACACAAGAATTACCGATGAAGTTCAGATAGGAATTCAAACTCCTTAAGGAGGAAAAAGGATGCCGCACCGACGGTTCATCGTCTCCTAACACACGCAGAGTGAAGAAACTCTAGAAGGCAGACTTTGAAGAACACAAGGACAGGAAACAATAAGGGATGAATTAGAACAAAGAGAGAATCGAAAATAAGGTTCTCGCTAGTGTAAAAAGAAGTAGGCAGAGGACAGAGTGCCAAGAAAGACGTCAAGAAAAGCGAGTCCTGGCACCCTGTATGGACAGACATGGAAGCTAGGGCAAACGCCTCCTGCAGATGTTCCCGAACAGGGGCTGGCGCGGCTGTACCAGCTTCAGATTCGAGGTGAAACAGGGAGGGGGAGAGGCGTTCCCCACCGACCCACGCAGCT